>NC_060179.1:3162276-3204776 GCF_021184085.1 Oncorhynchus gorbuscha | reverse complement strand
TGGGTTAAGGTTAGGGTTAGGTTTAAGGATAGGGTTGGGTTTAAGTTCAGGGTCTGGGTTAAGGATAGTGTTAGGTTTAAGGATAGGGTTAGGTTTAAGGATAGGGTTAGGTTTAAGGATAGTGTTAGGTTTAAGGTTAGGGTTAGGTTTAAGTGCAAGGTTTGGGTTAAGGTTACGGTTAGGTTTAAGGTTACGGTTAGGTTTAAGGTTAGGATTAGGTTTAAGGATAGGGTTAGGTTTAAGGATAGGGTTAGGTTTAAGGATAGGGTTAGGTTTAAGGATAGGGTTAGGTTTAAGTTCAGGGTTTGGGTTAGGATTAGGTTTAAGGATAGGGTTAGGTTTAAGGATAGGGTTAGGTTTAAGGATAGGGTTAGGTTTAAGGATAGGGTTAGGTTTAAGGATAGGGTTAGGTTTAAGGATAGGGTTAGGTTTATGGATAGGGTTAGGTTTATGGATAGGGTTAGGTTTATGGATAGGGTTAGGTTTAAGTTCAGGGTTTGGATTAATGCTATACCTCCGGGCTGAGTGTTTAGTGACTATACCTCCGGGCTGAGTGTTTAGTGACTATACCTCCGGGCTGAGTGTTTAGTGACTATACCTCCGGGCTGAGTGTTTAGTGACTATACCTCCGGGCTGAGTGTTTAGTGACTATACCTCCGGGCTGAGTGTTTAGTGACTATACCTCCGGGCTGAGTGTTTAGTGACTATACCTCCGGGCTGAGTGTTTAGTGACTATACCTCCGGGCTGAGTGTTTAGTGACTATACCTCCGGGCTGAGTGTTTAGTGACTATACCTCCGGGCTGAGTGTTTAGTGACTATACCTCCGGGCTGAGTGTTTAGTGACTATACCTCCGGGCTGAGTGTTTAGTGACTATACCTCCGGGCTGAGTGTTTAGTGACTATACCTCCGGGCTGAGTGTTTAGTGACTATACCTCCGGGCTGAGTGTTTAGTGACTATACCTCCGGGCTGAGTGTTTAGTGACTATACCTCCGGGCTGAGTGTTTAGTGACTATACCTCTGGGCTGAGTGTTTAGTGACTATACCTCCTGGGCTGAGTGTTTAGTGACTATACCTCTGGGCTGAGTGTTTAAAATAATACTATTCTCTCTCTCTCTCTCTCTTAAATTCTTTAATGGATTGTCTTAATCTATAGCGATAGATGTATTATTTCATTAGGGAATCACCCACACCGTGCTGTCATCATTTTAAAGAAGGAGTCAGTGATTATAGATCTTTATGTTATGATGATATTTCTACTTTGAAAAGCAAAATGTAAATGAGTCTTTATGAGTATTGAAAATAGCCGTATTCCAGAAAGAGTCGTAGAGAAGATACATTATTAAAAATTATTATTATAAAATTATTAAAAACATCACTTTGTTTTCTGTGTATGTCTCACATTTCATTTAAAAAGTGAATAAATGCGCTTTTGATTTAATTTCTGTTTCCAGTTGGATTTAAATATCCAGGGCGCAACAAAATAAATGAATGATATCTTTCTGTGTTGTTGTCTCCAAGGGGCTCATTAATATACATGTGCCAGTGGGAAAGGGAGCCAGGCTAAGCCTTAATGCAGAGAGATACACAGACCCTAATGATATGAGACACATACTACAACAACGATACGATGTGACGCTACTCAATAAGGACCGGCCCCTGCTGTTAGATTTATTGATATTTGGGTCGTTCCAAGAAAAGACTGCATCTTAATTTAAACTTGAAATTAGTACGAATATTGAATTTTAAAGCCTGTTATATTACAGTGTATTCAGAAAGTATTCAGACCCCTTGACTTTTTCCATATTTTGTTACGTTACAGCTTTACACTGAAATTGATTGTTTAATTTTTTACCCCATCGTCAATCTACACACAATACCCCATAATGACAACGCAAAACAGGTGTTTAGAGATGTTTGCAAATGTACTAAAAGTAGAAATATCACATTTACAGAAGTATTCAGATCCTTAACTCAGTATTTACTTGCTATTCTTCCTGGGGTTTATTATGGATCCCCATTAGGTCCTGTCAAGGCAGCAGCTACTCTTCCTGGGGTTTATTATGGATCACCATTAGTTCCTGTCAAGGCAGCAGCTACTCTTCCTGGGGTTTATTATGGATCACCATTAGTTCCTGTCAAGGCAGCAGCTACTCTTCCTGGGGTCCAAACACATTAAGGCACTTACAAAAGATATAACAGAACATCACATAACATTCTTATCACCTCATGTCTACAATACAAAATGTATAAAACCACCATTCAATGTTATTTCAATGTCCGTGTGTGTAGCCTGCTCACGTTTTTGTGTGTATCCCTCCATCTGTACCGGAGTGTGTGTCTATAATGTGTTTTTTTTAGCCTGTTTTTAAAATCTGATTCTACTGCTGCATCAGTTACCTGATGTGGAATAGAGTTCCATGTAGTCATGGCTCTATGTAGTTCTGTGTGCCTCCCATATGCTGTTTTGGACTTGGAGATTGTGAAGAGACCTCTGGTGGCATGTCTAGTGGGGTTTGCATGGGTGTCTGATTCAGCTTGTCACACCTGTTACAAAAACAAGTAGTGATGATGTCAATCTCTCTTCCACTTTCACTCATGATACTGACTAGGTATTTCATTAACGTTAGCTCTCCGAGTACTTTTAAGGGCCATATATTTAGGACTAACTTATTCCTTGCCACCCATTCTGAAACTAAATGCAGCTCTTTGTTAAGTGTTGCAGTAATTTTAGTTGCTGCAGTAGCTGACATGTCTAGTGTTGAGTCATCTGCATACATAGCCACCATAGCTTTACTCGTTAGTAAAGATTGAAAAAAGTAAGGGGCCTATACAGCTGCCCTGGGGAATTCCTGCTTCTACTTGGACTATGTTGGAGAGGATTCCATTAAGAACCCTCTCTGTGTTCTGTTAGACAGTTAACTCTTTATCCACATTATAGCAGGGAGGGTAAAGCCATAACACATACATATTTTCCAGCAGCAGACCATGATCAATAAATGTCAAAAGCTACACTGAAGTCTAACAAGAAAACCCCTACAATAATTTTATCATCAATTTCTCTCAGCCAATCATCTGTCATTTGTGTAAGTGCTGTACTTGTTGAGTGTCCTTCCCTATAAGCATGCTGAAAATATGTTGTCAATTTGTTTACTGTGAAATAGCATTGTGTGTGGTCAAACACAATTCTTTCCAAAAGTTTACAAACGGATCGTAACATATTGTTTGGTCGGATATTTGAGCCAGTAAAGGGGGCTTGACTATTTCTAGATAGCAGAACGACTTTCACTTCCCTCCAGGCCTGAAGGCACACACTATCTAGTTGATTTATATTGATGATGTGGCAAATAGGAGTGACAATATCATCTGCTATTATCCTCAGTCATTTTTTTGTCAGAACCCGGTTGCTTGTCATTGTTGATGGACAATACTTTTTCTTCACCTCTTCCAGACTGAATTTACAGAATTTAAAAGTACAATCGTCCTTCATAGTTTGGTCCGATATACTTGGATGTGTAGTGTCAGCGTTTGTTGCTGGTATGTCATGCCAACGTTTTGCTTATCTTGCCAATACAAAAGTCATTAAGTAATTGAGTATCAGTGTGTTTTGTGATGATTGAGCTGATATCAATGAATTAAGTCAAGTTTGCCTTTTTTCCCCAAAAGCTCCAAAGCTTTTTACTTTTCATTCTTTATACTGTATTATTTGTTTTTGTTTCCTAGTATAGTTTATTTGGAAAAATATTTCTTAGTTTGCAGTACATTGTACAGCCAGACTTATTTGTCATTCCTTTTGCCTCATCCCTCTCAACCATACAAAAAAGTGAATCTTGTTTCTCAAGGTCTGAGAGTCTGGGACTTTTGGCAAACTCAAGTGGGCTTCCATGTGCCTTTTACTGAGGAGTGGCTTCCATCTGGCCAACCTCCCATTACGGTCTGATTGGTGGAGTGCTGCGGAGATGATCTCCACAGAGGAACTCTGGAGCTCTGACAAGGTGACCATCAGGCTCTTGGTCACCTCGTTGACCAAGGCCCTTCTCTCCCGATTGGTCATTTTGGCCGGACGGACAGCTCTATGAAGAGTCTTTGTGGTTCCACATGTCTTCCGTTTAAGAATGATGACGGCCGCTGTGTTCTTGGGGACCTTCAATGCTGTAAAAATGTTTTTGTACCTTTCCCCAGATACAGTGCCTTGCGAAAGTATTCGGCCCCTTGAATTTTGCGACCTTTTGCCACATTTCAGGCTTCAAACATAAAGATACAACTGTATTTTTTTTGTGAAGAATCAACAACAAGTGGGACACAATCATGAAGTGGAACGACATTTATTGGATATTTCAAACTTTTTTAACAAATCAAAAACTGGTAAATTGGGCGTGCAAAATTATTCAGCCCCTTTACTTCCAGTGCAGTAAACTTCTCTCCAGAAGTTCAGTGAGGATCTCTGAATGATCCAATGTTGACCTAAATGACTAATGATGATAAATACAATCCACCTGTGTGTAATCAAGTCTCCGTATAAATGCACCTGCACTGTGATAGTCTCAGAGGTCCGTTAAAAGCGCAGAGAGCATCATGAAGAACAAGGAACACACCAGGCAGGACCGAGATACTGTTGTGAAGAAGTTTAAAGCCGGATTTGGATACAAAAAGATTTCCCAAGCTTTAAACATCCCAAAGAGCACTGTGCAAGCGATAATATTGAAATGGAAGGAGTATCAGACCACTGCAAATCTACCAAGACCTGGCCGTCCCTCTAAACTTTCAGCTCATACAAGGAGAAGACTGATTAGAGATGCAGCCAAGAGGCCCATGATCACTCTGGATGAACTGCAGAGATCTACAGCTGAGGTGGGAGACTCTGTCCATAGGACAACAATCAGTCGTATATTGCACAAATCTGGCCTTTATGGAAGAGTGGCAAGAAGAAAGCCATTTCGTAAAGATATCCATAAAAGTGTTGTTTAAAGTTTGCCACAAGCCACCTGGGAGACACACCAAACATATGGAAGAACGTGCTCTGGTCAGATGAAACCAAAATTGAACTTTTTGGCAACAATGCGAAACGTTATGTTTGGCGTAAAAGCAACACAGCTCATCACCCTGAACACACCATCGCCACTGTCAAACATGGTGGTGGCAGCATCATAGTTTGGGCCTGCTTTTCTTCAGCAGGGACAGGGAAGATGGTTAAAATTGATGGGAAGATGGATGGAGCCAAATACAGGACCATTCTGGAAGAAAACCTGATGGAGTCTGCAAAAGACCTGAGACTGGGACAGAGATTTGTCTTCCAACAAGACAATGATCCAAAACATAAAGCAAAATCTACAATACCTATGTGAGAATGCTGTTCATCGACTACAGCTCGGCATTCAACACCATAGTACCCTCCAAGCTCGTCATCAAGCTCGAGACCCTGGGTCTCGACCCCGCCCTGTGCAACTGGGTACTGGACTTCCTGACGGGCCGCCCCCAGGTGGTGAGCGTAGGTAACAACATCTCCTCCCCACTGATCCTCAACACTGGGGCCCCAAAAGGGTGCGTTCTGAGCCCTCTCCTGTACTCCCTGTTCACCCACGACTGCGTGGCCATGCACGCCTCCAACTCAATCATCAAGTTTGCGGACGACACAACAGTGGTAGGCTTGATTACCAACAATGACGAGACTGCCTACAGGGAGGAGGTGAGGGCCCTCGGAGTGTGGTGTCAGGAAAATAACCTCACACTCAACGTCAACAAAACTAAGGAGATGATTGTGGACTTCAGGAAACAGCAGAGGGAACACCCCCCTATCCACATCGATGGAACAGTAGTGGAGAGGGTAGCTAGTTTTAAGTTCCTCGGCATACACATCACAGACAAACTGAATTGGTCCACTCACACTGACAGCGTCGTGAAGAAGGCGCAGCAGCGCCTATTCAACCTCAGGAGGCTGAAGAAATTTGGCTTGTCACCAAAAGCACTCAAACTTCTACAGATGCACAATCGCGAGCATCCTGGCGGGCTGTATCACCGCCTGGTACGGCAACTGCTCCGCCCTCAACCGTAAGGCTCTCCAGAGGGTAGTGAAGTCTGCACAACGCATCACCGGGGGCAAACTACCTGCCCTCCAGGACACCTACACCACCCGATGTTACAGGAAGGCCATAAAGAACTTAAAGGACATCAACCACCCGAGCCACTGCCTGTTCACCCCGCTATCATCCAGAAGGCAAGGTCAGTACAGGTGCATCAAAGCTGGGACCGAGAGACTGAAAAACAGCTTCTATCTCAAGGCCATCAGACTGTTAAACAGCCACCACTAACACTGAGTGGCTGCTGCCAACACACTGACACTGACTCAACTCCAACCACTTTAATAATGGGAATTGATGGGAATGATGTAAATATATCACTAGCCACTTTAAACAATGCTACCTTATATAATGTTACTTACCCTACATTATTCATCTCATATGCATACGTATATACTGTACTCTATATCATTGACTGCATCCTTATATAATAATACATGTATCACTAGCCACTTTAACTATGCCACTTTGTTTACATACTCATCTTATGTGTATATACTGTACTTGATACCATCTACTGTATCTTGCCTATGCTGCTCTGTACCATCACTCATTCATATATCCTTATGTACATATTCTTTATCCCCTTACACTGTGTATAAGACAGTAGTTTAGGAATTGTTAGTTAGATTACTTGTTGGTTATTACTGCATTGTCGGAACTAGAAGCACATGCATTTCGCTACACTCGCATTAACATCTGCTAACCATGTGTATGTGACAAATAAATTTGATTTATTTGATTTGGAATGGTTCAAAAATAAACATATCCAGGTGTTAGAATGGCCAAGTCAAAGTCCAGACCTGAATCCAATCGAGAATCTATGGAAAGAACTAAAAACTGCTGTTCACAAATGCACTCCATCAAACCTCACTGAGCTCGAGCTGTTTTGCAAGGAGGAATGAGAAAAAATGTCAGTCTCTCGATGTGCAAAACTGATAGAGACATACCCCAAGCGACTTACAGCTGTAATCACAGCAAAAGGTGGCGCTACAAAGTATTAACTTAAGGGGACTGAATAATTTTGCACGCCCAATTTTTCCGTTTTTGATTTGTTAAAAATGTTTGAAATATCCAATAAATGTCATTCCACTTCATGATTGTGTCCCACTTGATGTTGATTCTTCACAAAAAAAATACAGTTTTATATCTTTATGTTTGAAGCCTGAAATGTGGCAAAAGGTCGCAAAGTTCAAGGGGGCCGAATACTTTCGCAAGGCACTGTATGTGCTTAAACACAATCTTGTCTTGGAGCTCTACAGACAATTCCTTTGACCCCATTCCTTAGTTTTTGGTCTGACATACACGGTCAACTGTGGGACCTTATAGACAGGTGTGTGCCTTTCCAAATCATGTCATATCAATTGAATTTACCACAAGTGGACTCCAATCAAGTTGTGGAAACATCTCAAGGATGCTCAATGGAAACGGAATGCACCAGAGCTCAATTTCAAGTCTCATAGCAAAGGGGCTGAATAGAAACCTGTTTCCACTTTGGCATTATGGGTATTGTGTGTAGATTGCTGAGGATTTGTTTTATTTAAACAGATTTAGAAAAAAGGCTGTAATGTAACAAAAATGTGCAAAAAGTCTGAATACTTTCCGAAAGTATTTCAATTTATTTATTTTCTCAGTTGTGCTTCGCAAGTTGTACACCAACTGGTCTATTTTGTTATCAAACCTTAAGTTTTGAAATACAATCTGGTCTGAGAGGAACAATATTGGCAGGCCAGACATATAGCCCAAAATGCTGTGGTAATGTGTTAGAGCCAACTGCACAAACCCCGTTCCTATGGTAATGTATTAGAGCCAACTGCACAAACCCCGTTCCTATGGTAATGTATTAGAGCCAACTGCACAAACCCCGTTCCTATGGTAATGTATTAGAGCCAACTGCACAAACCCCGTTCCTATGGTAATGTATTAGAGCCAACTGCACAAACCCCGTTCCTATGGTAATGTATTAGAGCCAACTGCACAAACCCCGTTCCTATGGTAATGTATTAGAATCAACTGCACAAACCCCGTTCCTATGGTAATGTATTAGAGCCAACTGCACAAACCCCGTTCCCATGGTAATGTATTAGAACCAACTGCACAAACCCCGTTCCTATGGTAATGTATTAGAACCAACTGCACAAACCCCGTTCCTATGGTAATGTATTAGAGCCAACTGCACAAACCCCGTTCCTATGGTAATGTATTAGAACCAACTGCACAAACCCCGTTCCTATGGTAATGTAAAGAAAAGTCTGAGTGGTAAATCTCAGCTTGCTTTTTGACTGCGAAAGTGATCTTCACTCAGAAATGGTTGGTGACCACCGATTTAGAGAACAGGGACCCATTTGGTATCAGGTCTAAATTAGTGCACTATGTAGGGAACAGGGTGCCAGCCCTGGTCTAAAGTAGTACACTATATAGGGAACAGGGTCCCATTTGGTATCAGGTCTAAAGTAGTGCACTATGTAGGGAACAGGGTCCCATTTGGTATCAGGTCTAAAGTAGTGCACTATATAGGAAACAGGGACCCATTTGGGAAGCAGATGGTGTGTTCTCTCTGTTGGGAAATGTTTTGTTTACACATCCCAGCAGACGGCCAATCAATATTAGATCCTATTATCCTGGCTGAACTATTTAACACCGACTGGCCCCTAAATCTCAGACCACTCAATGAAGTTCGTCACCCAATTACGATACCCATCATGTTCTATTAGACCCTTCTACCTATCCCAGATATCTACTTAGTTGTGACTGCCCTGGTTCAGATACAGACCCCTACCACTTAACCAGCCTCTGGATGTTCTAATCTAAATGGTGACCAGGGGTCTAATTTAGCTTTTAGAAACTGCTGAGATGAATTCTCAGATAGCCGCCATTTTGATTGAGAATCCTTTTTTTTCATCTTTTTTTCCAAAATTTTCTGTCATGTCTAAAGCTTTCCAATACGTATCACGTTGAGATCCTACACAACAGGGAGATGGGGAATATTGTCTGAGACCATCAAAGTCTACCGAGGCCTACTCCAATCTACAAAACAATATTTTCTGTTTTGATTCAAAACACCATTCCATCTGAATATTAATTGACATGATATCCCTCAGAGACTACCGGTTATCAGTTTTAATTGAATAATTAATTGCCCCTGGGAAATGGATGGGTTCCTTCCCAGACTTAATGTATCTCAACTGGCTGTTCAGACCCATAGAAATATAGTCTATAAAACGGGCTTCCCCAATCAAGTCAAGCGATGGCCTAATGGCTTCTTATATTGCCATCGGATCCAAGTACATGAATGGGGTCTGATATAAGCTCACGTCCTGCCTCCAAAACATTATTACTGTGCATTATAAACCATTTGAAATTGGTTGGTTTTCAAAATGGTAGAGCTCTCTAACAGTTTAAGCTACAGACCAACTGTCGCAAGGTGTTACAATTACACAACTAGTTTATTAGCTATATAAAAAAAACATATAACGTACAGATTTTCTTAAAAATAGTAAATGTACTAAAGTACCTTACTTCCTGGTAGGTTTGTGAACAGTGTACTGGTTGCCTGGCTAACGGTTGCCTGGCTAACGCATTGGGCCAAACAACGTCATTTACCTCCGAATGTATTCACGATACAGCACTGCCTCGGGTGCCTTGCTTTTATACAACTGTTACCATCATATTAAAATAACAATTAACTACATCTTTTCATTCAAACATTTTTTTTGATAAGTAAATTCATACAATTTATTTGCATAGTCCAGACAAAAAGCTGGTTGTTAGTTATTTTTGGTCATGTTGCTCCGACGCATCCCAGGCGTTAATCATTTAAGCTGTAGTTGCTATAAACGGGTTGGTTGTTGAGCAACCAACCGATGTGTGCAAAACTAAGAGCCAAAACAGACGGGTTGGCTTAGACTATTGACAACATGGCAAACCATCTTTTAATCTCAAAAACATTATTGAAAACAAATACATTTTTAAAATGAGCACTTGTTATCTCAAATACATTGTTACATTTTTTTAATCATATATTTTTTGTCATTGTTACATTCCCCATCAACCATTTTTTGTTGTTGTTCAAACAGAAACTAGTCAACAACAACAACAACCAAAACAGGTGGGGTTCCAGGAGGGCTTTTGAAAGACACTCAAGGAGTCCACTGAAGGTAGTAGGCAACAGCTGGAACCTGAAAGACACCCACTACATTTGCCCAAGAACAGGCAAACAAAATGAAAACCCAAACAAAGACAGGAAGCAAAAAAACAAAAAAGTGGAGCCGAACCAACAGAGCAAAGATCAGAAAAAGGACTTTTTGTCTAGAAACCAAATAGGTGAAGAAAGCTGCTGACCCTTCACATCTCCCAATCCAACCGGAGCACTGGGCCACTCCGATATAGCACAGGTGTAACACATACTGACTAATGAGGTGACACTAATTGATATGCCCAACATGCTAACGTGCTAACATCCAAATATAAATGGAAAAACTAAAGCCTGTAACACCATACTAGCATAGACATGACAGTCAATACACCTCAAAACAAGACTTGGTATCCTATAAGTCCCCACAGGGCAGCTTCTAGTCATTGCTGCTAGCTATCTGACCATTCAGAATCATAACAACAACACATGTTAACAACAACAACAACACATGTTAACAACAACACATGTTAACAACAACACATGTTAACAACAACACATGTTAACAACAACACATGTTAACAACAACAAATGTTCCGGAACAGATCGATGCGTACGCGTCAACCCGTTTACGCAAAATGGCCGTTCTAAACAAAATGGTTGCTTTGCAGCCTGGATAACATTCTTGTCACTTGCTAGCTAATTAGCCTGGTGAGAAGGGCCGAGTTAGCTGGAGAGGAGGTAGGACAACGAGATGGCGGTAGCAGAAGTGTTTGTTTTGAAGCTGAAAACGCGTCAAGTAAAAGATGAATGGAAAAGTAAAGTCCAAGAATGGATTAAAAGGGCTAATATTGTTGTGATCTTGACTTCAGTCTGGAGACCGAGACAGAGACAGAGACAGAGACAGAGACAGACAGAGACAGCCTCAGTTAGTCTTATCAATGTGATTGGCTGAGCTTGAGATTGCGAAGTGGCTTGATGTGCTGAGGAATCGTTCCTTGTTGAGAGTACGTTTTTGGGGGTGGATAAAGATGTTCATTCGAGAAACCTTTTTGACGTCACGAGGATGGCGAAGAAGGCGTTGTTGATAGAGAATACCAGTCACGGTAACCTGGAGTGTTGATATCGTGTATATAAAGAGCATTGTAGCTCGCGAAAATATCAAAGCATGAAATGAACGGCTTTGTTGTTTCAGGTAAAAGATGTTCTCTGGTGTCCCATTGGACATCGATAATCAAAGTTATAATTATATTAAATTAGAAATTATAACATTAAAACCGAGGAAGTGATGCTGTTTTGAAGGCAAAGGGAGGTCACACCAAATATGGATATAGATTTTTCTGATTAACTCACTTCGCATTTTGTTCATTGATAAATATAAACTATTAACATTTCTATTTTTTGAAAAGCATTCTTACTTTACAGCATTTAACACCTGCCTAAAACGTTTGGACAGTACTAATATATATGTATATATATATTGTGGCAAACCTCTTCAAGGTTCGGAGCGTTTGTCACAGATTAAGTGGTAAACTGTCACCAAATCACCCAAGAATGAGAGTTCTTTCGAACAGGACAGTACCTGTGTGTTTGTTTCTCCGTCCTGGTCCACCCAGGCCGTAGGCGAGGTCAAGGATAGCAGGGCTCGGTACACGAATCGGGTTCTCGGTAGGTCCAGGTCCAAACGCCAACAGGTAAGTCCAAAACAATCCAGTTCATACACGGTAAATCCAGCCAATCTCTATTGTCTCTTTCTCTATTGTTCATAGATCCTTCCAGCACCCTCTCTCTCTCTTCCTGGTTTTTCTTGACCCTTTATCTGTGGCTCGGCTCCACCTTCTGAGGGTCCCCTTGCTTCTGGGACTTGTAGTTTTGGCGGTCGGCCATTTTGTGATCTGTAGTTCTGACAGGGGTGGCCATTTTAGTGATCGGGCAAAGCCTGTTTATTAGTTCTGCTCTCACATATCTGCCATTTATCACTTGACCCCCTTCTTTGCCACAATATATATATATATACAGCATTAGTATATATTACTATACAGTACAAGTCAAACGTTTGGACACACCTACTCCTTCCAGGGCTTTTCTTTATTTTTACTATTTTCTACATTGTATAATAGAGAAGATATCAAAACTATGAAATAACATATATGGAATCATGTAGTACCCCATGAAGCTGGTTGAGAGAATGCCAAGAGTGTGCAAATCTGTCTTCAAGGCAAAGGGTTGGCTATTTTGAAGAATCTCAAATATTTAATATATTTTCATTTGATTAACACTTTTTTGGTTACTGCATGATTCCATATGTGGAGATCAGTGCGTGACGATGTTCTATTTCACACAGAGGCTTGGTGGTTATCGAGGCTTGGTGGTTATCGAGGCTTGGAGGTTATCGAGGCTTGGAGGTTATAGAGGCTTGGTGGTTATAGAGTCTTGGTGGTTATAGAGGCTTGGTGGTTATAGAGGCTTGGTGGTTATCAGGGCTTGGTGGTTATCAGGGCTTGGTGGTTATAGAGGCTTGGTGGTTATAGAGGCTTGGTGGTTATCAGGGCTTGGTGGTTATAGAGGCTTGGTGGTTATAGAGGCTTGGTGGTTATAGAGGCTTGGTGGTTATAGAGGCTTGGTGGTTATCGAGGCTTGGTGGTTATCGGGGCTTGGTGGTTATAGAGGCTTGGTGGTTATCAGGGCTTGGTGGTTATAGAGGCTTGGTGGTTATCAGGGCTTGGTGGTTATCAGGGCTTGGTGGTTATAGAGGCTTGGTGGTTATCGAGGCTTGGTGGTTATCGAGGCTTGGTGGTTATCGAGGCTTGGTGGTTATCGGGGCTTGGTGGTTATCGGGGCTTGGTGGTTATCGGGGCTTGGTGGTTATCGGGGCTTGGTGGTTATCGAGGCTTGGTGGTTATAGAGGCTTGGTGGTTATAGAGGCTTGGTGGTTATAGAGGCTTGGTGGTTATCGAGGCTTGGTGGTTATAGAGGCTTGGTGGTTATCGAGGGGGAGTGTTAGAAAGATTTTTCGCATTAGGAGAGAAATTGTTATCATTGCCAATAGATGTAAAAAAAAAGTATAATTTATTTCTCCCCTTCCTCTCTCTTGCTCCTCTCTCCACTTTCCCACCTCCACAGACACAGGATATTAACACATTGATATGCCTCAAGGGTATTGGTTCATAAGTCAAAACATCGCTTTCAAGGCAAAACGCTTGGTGATAGAGTTACAATGGGTAAATTGGTGAAAGACAGACCGACATATTCACTCACAGACAGACAGGCAGGTGGACAGACAGACAGGCAGGTGGACAGACGTATGCATTGACAGACAGACAGGCAGGTGGACAGACAGACAGGCAGGTGGACAGACAGACAGGCAGGTGGACAGACGTATGCACTGACAGACAGACAGACAGACGTATGCACTGACAGACAGACAGGTGGACAGACGTATGCACAGACAGACAGACAGACAGACAGACAGACAGACAGACAGACAGACAGACAGACAGACAGACAGACAGACAGACAGACAGACAGACAGACAGACAGACAGACAGACAGACAGACAGACAGACAGACAGACAGACAGACAGACAGACAGTCTGAAGGAGGGAGAGTGAATGGAGAGAAGATGAAGAGAAGGGGGAGAGTGAGGGAGGAGAAGAGAGGATGAGGGAGTGAGAGAGGGAGAGGGTGAAGGAGGTATGGGAAAGAGAGGAGAGAGCGAGAGGAGCTAGAGGAGGGAGCGAGAGAGCAATAGGAGGGAGAAATGTAGGAGTGAGTGAGTGAGTGAGTGAGTGAGTGAGTGAGTGAGTGAGTGAGTGAGTGAGTGAGTGAGTGAGTGAGTGAGTGAGTGAGTGAGTGAGTGAAAGGGGAGAGAGAGTCAACAGACAAGCATTGGTGGGAGAGAACAAGGGGAGGGAGATTAGAGCAGGGGGGGACATTCATCTTTTAACATTGATCAATCAATCAGCAGTCTTTTTCTTTGTGCCCTTTCTATTGTTTTACAGCGATTCTATTTAGAAATATTGCTATAGACCAATAGGCAAATATAGATGCTTTTCACTGACAACTGCAAATCAACAATCAGGTATTTTATATGATGAATTCCGAAATGTACATGATACCATAATTTAAAAAATAAATACAAAATGAAGAAGCTAATAATCCTCTGTGGCTAAATCATATTTTCGTATATATATATATATATATATATATATATTTTTTTTTTTTCTTTTCGTATCATATATATTATTTTTTTAGTTTTACTTCGATCTTTTTTTTTAAGCTACAACATGTAACAATATGAGTTTCAGTTCTTTCAATCCTCTTTGAATTCAAGTTTAAGAAGCAGCAGTTCTGTTCTATGTGCTCTATTTCTATGCCTCCCATTCTGAAGTTTAGTTTTTGTGTCTTTTACTTGAGGTTTTGTACACTAGCTTCACTAGCTTTGTTCATTTAAAATATTTTTCACAGCGGTTTAGACGGTACAATGATTCTCTACACAACGAGTGCTTGTTTTGTCACGTGAACTGAAATTAGGCAAACTATTCGAATTTTAGGAACCTGGAAATGGAGAAGTGATTACTGCATAGTGAGTATCACAGGAATATGTCATTTTCACAAGTTCAACTCAATTTACTTTAGAAATAGCTTAGCTTCCCCTAGCCTGTTGGGCGCGATGCCTCCTAGGAGGAAAACACTTTTCTCCCCCAATCTCCCCTCAGAGTTGCTACTTTATGCACCGTGAGCTTGGCAGGACACCGTGAGCTTGGCAGGACACCGTGAGCTTGACAGGACACCGTGAGCTTGGCAGGACACCGTGAGCTTGGCAGGACACCGTGAGCTTGGCAGGACACCGCGAATTTGGCAGTACATCGTGAGCTTGACAGGACACCGTGAGCTTGACAGGACACCGTGAGCTTGACAGGACACCGTGAGCTTGGCAGGACACCGTGAGCTACACTTGTTACCACATACTAGATGTGGTAATTTCCTTTTCACTTCCAAGCCCTCTCTGCCAAAACACAATTAAATACTTTATCCCTCCATTCTTCTTCTCTGCACTGTTAAGCCCATAGGACAAGCTGAGAGAGAGAGAGAGAGAGAGACAGAGAGAGAAACAGAGAGAGAGAGAGAGAGACAGAGAGAGAAACAGAGAGAGAGAGAGGGAGAGAGACAGAGAGAGAAAGAGAGAGAGAAAGAGAGAAAGAGAGAAAGAGAGACAGAGAGACAGAGAGACAGAGAGAGCATTGTCGCATTGCCTCCCTCCCGCATTAGTATTCTCAACGTTCTGCCTTCTGTTTGCTAATGAAAATGTACTACAGGACCCCAACATGCATCATTCTCTTATAGCTTATAGCCAGGCCGCAATTACAAAGAGTAAAACCTCCCAGATGCGTCTGGACATAAACTTCAAGGGAAGGATTTGTTGCCATAGCAAGTACACAAGACAGAAATAAAATGATCCATATTATTCAGAAGTAAAAGCCTAGGTCACTATGTTTCAACAACACTAGTTGTTTCAGCTTCTGCTCTTCTTGGCTGATGTGTGTTATAATGGGGCTGATGTATCAGAGGTGTGTGTGTGTGTGTTATAATGGGGCTGATGTATCAGAGGTGTGTGTGTGTGTGTGTGTGTTATAATGGGGCTGATGTATCAGAGGTGTGTGTGTGTGTTATAATGGGGCTGATGTATCAGAGGTGTGTGTGTTATAATGGGGCTGATGTATCAGAGGTGTGTGTGTGTGTGTGTGTTATAATGGGGCTGATGTATCAGAGGTGTGTGTGTGTGTGTGTTATAATGGGGCTGATATATCAGAGGTGTCTGTGTGTGTGTTATAATGGGGCTGATATATCAGAGGTGTGTGTGTGTGTGTTATAATGGGGCTGATATATCAGAGGTGTGTGTGTGTGTGTGTGTTATAATGGGGCTGATATATCAGACGTGTGTGTGTGTGTGTGTGTGTGTGTGTGTGTGTGTGTGTGTGTGTGTGTGTGTGTGTGTGTGTGTGTGTGTGTGTGTGTGTGTGTGTGTGTGTGTGTGTGTGTGTGTGCTATAATGGGGCTGAAATATCAGACGTGTGTGTGTGTGTGTGTGTGTGTGTGTGTGTGTGTGTGTGTGTGTGTGTGTGTGTGTGTGTTATAATGGGGCTGATATATCAGAGGTGTGTGTGTGTGTTATAATGGGGCTGAAATATCAGAGGTGTGTGTGTGTGTGTGTTATAATGGGGCTGATATATCATTGGTGTGTGTGTGTGTGTGTGTGTTATAATGGGGCTGAAATATCAGAGGTGTGTGTGTTATAATGGGGCTGAAATATCAGAGGTGTGTGTGTGTGTTATAATGGGGCTGATATATCAGAGGTGTCTGTGTGTGTTATAATGGGGCTGATATATCAGAGGTGTCTGTGTGTGTGTGTGTGTGTGTGTGTGTGTGTGTTATCATGGGGCTGATATAGCAGAGGTGCATGTGTGTGCATGCATGCAGGAAGGAGAGGTGTTTCTGAGAAAGGAGAGGTGATTCTGAGGAAGAGGAGTTTCTGAGGAAGAAGAGGTGTTTCTGAGGAAGGAGAGGTGATTCTGAGGAAGAAGAGGTGTTTCTGAGGAAGGAGAGGTGATTCTGAGGAAGAAGAGGAGTTTCTGAGGAAGAAGAGGAGTTTCTGAGGAAGAAGAGGTGATTCTGAGGAGGTTTGTTAAAACAGGGAATACTGGGAGGTTTGTTAAAGGTTAAATGTCTTTTTCCATTGTATTCTTCAAAACTATAGTTATCTTACCTGTGTTCACCTGTCAGTACTAGAGGAGACTATTGTGGGATTCTGTGATAGGTTCTTTCTCAGTGAATGCTGAGCAGACAGGAGAGGCATCATGGGTAATGCATGTTTGAAGCCAAACTTATCTACTCTATCTTAGAGGGATGCTGCAAATAATATGGCCCCGAATTAAGGGAGAGAGAGAGAGAGAGAGAAAAGTCCCCAGGCCAGAGCTCCTAAAGACTGAGGCTTATATCTGTCCTATCGTCAGATATATAGATATAATAAAAACTAATCTGCTCTTATTGATGGCATTGTGCACATTTCCTCTCAGGGTTTTCTGAGGGGTCACTTTTTCATCTGTGCATTTGTGTCCACCGCAGTGGAGGGGAAAGTGAGAGGAGGTGGAGAGGAGGGAGAAAGGAGGGGGTGTAGGGGGAGTGGAGGGGGAGAGGAGGGGGAGAGGTGGGAGAGAGGAGGGGGAGAGAGGAGAGGGAGAGGAGGTGGAGGGGGAGAGGAGGTGGAGAGGAGAGAGAGAGAGAGGAGGTGGAGTGGTGGGGGAGAGGAGGTAGAGAAGAGGGGGAGTGGAGGGGCCGTATATCTTAGAGAGGTAGGAACTCCTGGCTTTAATGTCTCTCCTCCCTGAGTCTCTCCGGGCCCTGTGTGGAGCGACCTGTCACTCAGCCTTCGAGCGAACGTTATTGAGGAAGGTAATTGGCGGCCACTCTCATCTCTGGAGGTTTTTGTTGGCAACGCTGTGCTGTCAGAGGATGGAGGGACTCGGCCATTAATCAGGAGAGAGGAGGGAGAGAGGAGGGAGGAGGGAGAGAGGAGGGAGAGAGGAATTCTGCGTCAGCAACGGATCTGTACCTTTCCTCTCCTCTTCCTCCTCCTCCTCATCTTCTTCTCTTCCTGACAGTAAAATCCTTACACAATCAAAGTGCCCGGTCCAATCTCTCTTCAGCATCTCCTTAGTGATGCACAAAAACAATCACACACACACACACTTGACATGGATAAAAACAGGTTTTGCATCTTGTGGGAGATAATTCATTGAATGTCTGCATAGTTATCACCTGCAGGTTACACTTTCAAGACTCACTGCAGCCATTTTGTAAAATGTCCAAATCAATTTTTTTATTTAGTAACAATTAAGTACCTTACTGTAATATATTTCAATTACAGATTTTTCCAACTGCATACACACGTTTTCAAAACTGTCTCCTTTTTTCAAATCTCTACACAGTTCCCAAAACTGCACACACAAAATGCAAACATGCCTCACATCTCCTTCAAAATGTAACACTGCATTCAAAAGGACATAAACACGTGTCAGAATGAAGCATTTGCATCAAATGGCAAACACTGCTTTCATAATAGTACATTTTTGGATATACCATGTAAACACTGTTGTTCTAAATCTAAAGCTCTTTGGTCTTTCATAGGCTTATATCTACATTTCAATACAATGTTCTACAGTGAAAGTCATCTGCTGAGAGGGGTAACAAGTACACTGTAAACACCAATGCAATGTAGAAACAGAACATATTTATTAGGCCAAACATTACTGTTGTATACAGTAGCATACAACAAAACCATAAACATATGTAAACCAAAAGTATATTCTTTAGAATACAGTAAAGAACACAATTGTGTGTGTGGGGTCCCGGGGGGGGCAGTCCGGGAATTGGTAGGGGAGGCAGTCACCAGTGCTAAGCTACGCTTCATCTCTTCTCCGGCCTGCGTCTGGCCACAATACTTCGTCCACGTCACAAGATACGTTTTTTCTTGCCAAACATGGAGGGAAGTATCTCCTACCATGGCGTATCCAACCTCTATGTCCCCACATGGAGGGAAGTATCTCCTAGCATGGCGTATCCAACCTCTATGTCCCCACATGGAGGGAAGTATCTCCTAGCATGGCGTATCCAACCTCTATGTCCCCACATGGAGGGAAGTATCTCCTAGCATGGCGTATCCAACCTCTATGTCCCCACATGGAGGGAAGTATCTCCTAGCATGGCGTATCCAACCTCTATGTCCCCACATGGAGGGAAGTATCTCCTAGCATGGCGTATCCAACCTCTATGTCCCCACATGGAGGGAAGTATCTCCTAGCATGGCGTATCCAACCTTGGACAGAGGCAACCTCTATGTCCCCACATGGAGGGAAGTATCTCCTAGCATGGCGTATCCAACCTCTATGTCCCCACATGCGTCCTCCATTGCCTGGAGAAGCGGCATGCGGGCATAGGGTTGGCGATCATACACTTTCCAGCGCCAGGCTGAGAAGAATTCCTCTATGGGATTTAGAAAAGGTGTATATGGGGGTAGGTACAAAACTTTACATTGTGGATGGGTGGCAAACCAGTTTTGGACCAGAACAGCCCGGTGAAAACTAACATTGTCCCATAAAACCACAAATCTAGCAGACTCCTGATCTGGATCAGGGACAAGCATTGTGTAAATTGCATCCAGAATAGTGAGCATATGGCCGGTGTTGTACGGACCCAGTGTGGCATTGTGATGGAGGACCCCGTTTTGAGTGATGGCAGCACACATATTACCCCCACGCTGTCCATAGTTATATTACCCCCACGCTGTCCAGGGACATTGGTAATTGCCCTCTGTCCTATTACACTTCTTCCGCGGCGCCTGGTTTTGGTGAGGTTGAGGCCAACCTCATCCACATAAATAAATTCATGGCGAATTACATGGGCATCCAGCTCCAATACTCTCTGTAACAGACACAAGGATATACAGATGAGTAAATATGGTCTGAAGTACTGGAAGTAGTGTTGCATACATACCTCTACAAAGTCATGTCGCATATTCTTGCCTCTGTCAGAGTTTCTCTCAAAAGGCACCTTGTAAAGTTGTTTCATCGTCACTCGGTGCCGTCGGAGGATGTGTTGTGTGGTCGACAGGCTTACAGCATTGATGTTGTTAAATATGGTGTCATTATTCAAGATATTCTCTCTTATCTCTCGAATCCTAATTGCATTGTTGGCCAAAACCATATTTATAATTGCAATCTCTTGTACATCTGTAAACAAGCGTCCTCGTCCTCCATGATGTCTTTGCCTTTCCACTCTGTACAGAATTCAAACACAGTATGTGTTCAGCATAGGAACTGGAAACAATATCCAAAAACATGTAGTACAGCATGATGACTAACCTCATTCATTCAATGCAGTGCTGTAAATGGATGGCTTAGAGTTACCAACCTCATTCATTCAATGCAGTGCAGTAAATGGATGGCTTAGAGTTACCAACCTCATTCATTCAATGCAGTGCAGTAAATGGATGGCTTAGAGTCACCAACCTCATTCATTCAATGCAGTGCAGTAAATGGATGGCTTAGAGTCACCAACCTCATTCATTCAATGCAGGGCAGTAAATAGATGGCTTAGAGTTACCAACCTCATTCATTCAATGCAGTGCAGTAAATGGATGGCTTAGAGTTACAAATGTTTATGCAATACTATGCAGTCATATGTATTTTACAGTACATTACTGTAATGCTAAAATAGTCATTAGATAGTTGCATACCTGTTCTCATTTCTGAAGGTTTGAATTATGGACGCCACTGTAAATCGACTCAAGTTGGGCAGGACTCTCAGTCCAGCCTCTCTCATGGTCAAACCGTGGATCACATGATCCACAAGTGTTGCCCTAATATCCTCAGAGATGGCGCTCCTTCCTTCTCTTCTTTGCCCACGTCCTCTTCTTCCTCTTCCTCCTCTTCCTCTCCCTCATATTCATCTTGCTCTCTGTCCATTGTTGGCATCCATTGTTCAAAACAGGTAATCTGACCTTTGACCTATTTATAGGCCTATACTACAGTAAAGCAGTGATTGGTTAGTGATCAGTTAAGCTGTTAGTGTTTGCACATGTGAGGAGTGTGTGTGTGACCTGGTGAATAAGTGTAGCATTTTGATTGGTTGTGTTTGGAAAAGGAAAGCAAGTCACGTCCTGTTAGATGTTTGTGTTTTAGGTAGAGAATTGTGTGTAGTGTTTTGAAAAAAGTGTTTTATGCAATTGACAACTGAGTCAAAGGTTGAGAAATAGCTTATGGTTTAGGATATTTGGTGTGTAGTTTTGCACTTTGAGTGAGAGGTTTCAAAAATCGTGTGACATGAAAAGATTGTGTGTGGAAGCAGTTGGAAAAACTGTGAAATGGGCAAAAATGGCTTTTTTTTACAAAAAAAAACACTTTCTCAATCAATAATTTAGCTGGGTCTGTCTGGGAGTGGGGAGGGGAAAACAGAACACTAGCTGTTATTGGCAGAGAGATTTAGAACTATTTGTTATTGGTGCATTAACTTTAAACAAAGAAAAAGGAGGTGTGAAAGTATCATAATGTAAGGTGTAAATGTAAAGTGCAGGGGTACATGAATTTGTGTGTGTGAATGACTGAGTGAACACTATGCAAAACTACAAAGGAACAAACAAAACAGGATCATACCTGGAGGAGCAGAGAGAGAGAGAGAGATTGGTGAAGCGGCAGTTTAAATACCCTGAGCCCAGGTGACTCCAATCACTAACGACCCTCCTCTGGTTGGAGGAGGAACCGCCCCTGCACTGCAGAGAGGCCAAGGTGTGGCCAGTCCTCTTCTTGCTGGGCCGGGTGGAGATTATAACAGAACATGGCCAAAATGTTCATAAATTACCAGCATGATCAAATAATAATAAGGCAGAACATTTGAAACTGGAGCAGCAGCACGGCCAGGTGGACTGGGGACAGCAAGGAGTCATCATGTCAGGTAGTCCTGGGGCATAGTCCTAGGGCTCAGGTCCTCCGAGAGAGAGAAAGAAAGAGACTTAGATTCACACAGGACACCGAATAATATAATAATAATAATATATATAATATATGCCATTTAGCAGACGCTTTTATCCAAAGCGACTTACAGTCATGTGTGCATACATTCTACGTATGGGTGGTCCCGGGGATCGAACCCACTACCCTGACGTTACAAGCGCCATGCTCTACCAACTGAGCTACACAGGACAGGAGAAGTACTCCAGATATAACAAACTGACCCTAGCCCCCCAGACACATAAACTACTGCAGCATAAATACTGGAGGCTGAGACAGGAGGGGTCAAATCAAATCAAATCAAATCAAATTGTATTTGTCACATACACATGGTTAGCAGATGTTAATGCGAGTGTAGCGAAATGCTTGTGCTTCTAGTTCCGACAATGCAGTGATAACCAACAAGTAATCTAACTAACAATTCCAAAACTACTGTCTTATACACAGTGTAAGGGGATAAGGAACATGTACATAAGGATATATGAATGAGTGATGGTACAGAGCAGCATACAGTAGATGGTATCGAGTACAGTATATACATATGAGATGAGTGTGTAGACAAAGTAAACAAAGTGGCATAGTTAAAGTGGCTAGTGATACATGTGTTACATAAGGATGCAGTCGATGATGTAGAGTACAGTATATACATATGCATATGAGATGAATAATGTAGGGTAAGTAACATTATATAAGGTAGCATTGTTTAAAGTGGCTAGTGATATATTTACATCATTTCCCATCAATTCCCATTATTAAAATGGCTGGAGTTGGGTCAGTGTCAATGACAGTGTGTTGGCAGCAGCCACTCAGTGTTAGTGGTGGCTGTTTAACAGTCTGATGGCCTTGAGATAGAAGCTGTTTTTCAGTCTCTCGGTCCCAGCTTTGATGCACCTGTACTGACCTCGCCTTCTGGATGATAGCGGGGTGAACAGGCAGTGGTTCGGGTGGTTGATGTCCTTGATGATCTTTATGGCCTTCCTGTAACAACGGGTGGTGTAGGTGTCCTGGAGGGCAGGTAGTTTGCCCCCGGTGATGCGTTGTTCAGTCCTCACTACCCTCTGGAAAGCCTTACGGTTGAGGGTGGAGCAGTTGCCGTACCAGGCGGTGATACAGCCCGCCAGGATGCTCTCGATTGTGCATCTGTAGAAGTTTGTGAGTGCTTTTGGTGACAAGCAAAATTTCTTCAGCCTCCTGAGGTTGAATAGGCGCTGCTGCGCCTTCTTCACGACGCTGTCAGTGTGAGTGGACCAATTCAGTTTGTCTGTGATGTGTATGCCG
Organism: Oncorhynchus gorbuscha; assembly: GCF_021184085.1. Lineage (NCBI taxonomy): Eukaryota > Metazoa > Chordata > Actinopteri > Salmoniformes > Salmonidae > Oncorhynchus > Oncorhynchus gorbuscha. Next base: position 3,181,725 of record NC_060179.1, on the reverse strand, counting down.
AGGAACTTAAAACTAGCTACCCTCTCCACTACTGTTCCATCGATGTGGATAGGGGGGTGTTCCCTCTGCTGTTTCCTGAAGTCCACAATCATCTCCTTAGTTTTGTTGACGTTGAGTGTGAGGTTATTTTCCTGACACCACACTCCGAGGGCCCTCACCTCCTCCCTGTAGGCCGTCTCGTCGTTGTTGGTAATCAAGCCTACCACTGTTGTGTCGTCCGCAAACTTGATGATTGAGTTGGAGGCGTGCGTGGCCACGCAGTCGTGGGTGAACAGGGAGTACAGGAGAGGGCTCAGAACGCACCCTTGTGGGGACCCCGTGTTGAGGATCAGCGGGGAGGAGATGTTGTTGCCTACCCTCACCACCTGGGGGCGGCCCGTCAGGAAGTCCAGTACCCAGTTGCACAGGGCGGGGTCGAGACCCAGGGTCTCGAGCTTGATGACGAGCTTGGAGGGTACTATGGTGTTGAATGCCGAGCTGTAGTCGATGAACAGCATTCTCACATAGGTATTCCTCTTGTCCAGGTGGGTTAGGGCAGTGTGCAGTGTGGTTGAGATTGCATCGTCTGTGGACCTATTTGGGCGGTAAGCAAATTGGAGTGGGTCTAGGGTGTCAGGTAGGGTGGAGGTGATATGGTCCTTGACTAGTCTCTCAAAGCACTTCATGATGACGGAAGTGAGTGCTACGGGGCGGTAGTCGTTTAGCTCAGTTACCTTAGCTTTCTTGGGAACAGGAACAATGGTGGCCCTCTTGAAGCATGTGGGAACAGCAGACTGGTATAGGGATTGATTGAATATGTCCGTAAACACACCGGCCAGCTGGTCTGCGCATGCTCTGAGGGCGCGGCTGGGGATGCCGTCTGGGCCTGCAGCCTTGCGAGGGTTAACACGTTTAAATGTCTTACTCACCTCGGCTGCAGTGAAGGAGAGACCGCATGTTTCCGTTGCAGGCCGTGTCAGTGGCACTGTATTGTCCTCAAAGCGGGCAAAAAAGTTATTTAGTCTGCCTGGGAGCAAGACATCCTGGTCCGTGACTGGGCTGGATTTCATCTTGTAGTCCGTGATTGACTGTAGACCCTGCCACATGCCTCTTGTGTCTGAGCCATTGAATTGAGATTCCACTTTGTCTCTGTACTGACGCTTAGCTTGTTTAATAGCCTTACGGAGGGAATAGCTGCACTGTTTGTATTCAGTCATGTTGCCAGACACCTTGCCCTGATTAAAAGCAGTGGTTCGCGCTTTCAGTTTCACGCGAATGCTGCCATCAATCCACGGTTTCTGGTTAGGGAATGTTTTTATCGTTGCTATGGGAACGACATCTTCGACGCACGTTCTAATGAACTCGCACACCGAATCAGCGTATTCGTCAATATTCCCATCTGACGCAATACGAAACATGTCCCAGTCCACGTGATGGAAGCAGTCTTGGAGTGTAGAGTCAGCTTGGTCTGACCAGCGTTGGACAGACCTCAGCGTGGGAGCCTCTTGTTTTAATTTCTGCCTGTAGGCAGGGATCAGCAAAATGGAGTCGTGGTCAGCTTTTCCGAAAGGGGGGCGGGGCAGGGCCTTATATGCGTCGCGGAAGTTAGAGTAACAATGATCCAAGGTTTTACCACCCCTGGTTGCGCAATCGATATGCTGATAAAATTTAGGGAGTCTTGTTTTCAGATTGGCTTTGTTAAAATCCCCAGCTACAATGAATGCAGCCTCCGGATAAATGTTTTCCAGTTTGCAAAGAGTTAAATAAAGTTCGTTCAGAGCCATCGATGTGTCTGCTTGGGGGGGATATATACGGCTGTGATTATAATCGAAGAGAATTCTCTTGGAAGATAATGCGGTCTACATTTGATTGTGAGGAATTCTAAATCAGGTGAACAGAAGGATTTGAGTTCCTGTATGTTTCCTTCATCACACCATGTCCCGTTAGTCATGAGGCATACGCCTCATGGCATACGCCCCCGCCACTCTTCTTACCAGAGAGATGTTTGTTTCTGTCGGCGCGATGCGTGGAGAAACCCGTTGGCTGCACCGCCCTGGATAGCGTTTTCCCAGTAAGCCATGTCTCCGTAAAGCAAAGAACGTTGCAGTCTCTGATGTCCCTCTGGAATGCCACCCTTGCTCGGATTTCATCAACCTTGTTGTCGAGAGACTGGACATTGGCAAGAAGAATACTGGGAAGTGGTGCGCGATGTGCCCTTTTTCGGAGTCTGACCAGAACACCGCCGCGTTTCCCTCTTTTTCGGAGTCGTTTCCTTGGGTCGCTGCATGCGATCCATTCCGTTGTCCTGTTTGTAAGGCAGAACACAGGATCCGCGTCGCGGAAAACATATTCTTGGTCGTACTGATGGTGAGTTGACGCTGATCTTATATTCAGTAGTTCTTCTCGACTGTATGTAATGAAACCTAAGATGACCTGGGGTACTAATGTAAGAAATAACACGTAAAAAAACAAAAAACTGCATAGTTTCCTAGGAACGCGAAGCGAGGCGGCCATCTCAGTGGCCCCATCCGAGGGCACCCCCGGACAGGGCCAAACAGGAAGGATATAACCCCACCCACTTTTCCAAAGCACAGCCCCCACACCACTAGAGGAATATCTTCAACCACCAACTTACCATCCTGAGACAAGGCTGAGTATAGCCCACAAAGATCTCCGCCATGGCACATCCCAGATTCCCAAAGATTGGAAAGCAGCTGCGGTCATCCCCCTCTTGAAAGGGGGGAACACTCTTGACCCAAACTGCTACAGACCTATATCTATCCTACCATACCTTTCTAAGGTCTTCGAAAGCCAAGTCAACAAACAGATTACCGACCATTTTAAATCTAACCATACCTTCTCTGCTGTGCAATCTGGTTTCAGAGCAGGTCATGGGTTCACCTCAACCACGCTCAAGGTCCTAAACGATATCTTAACCGCCATCGATAAGAAACATTACTGTGCAGCCGTATTCATTGATCTGGCCAAGGCTTTCGATTCTGTCAACCACCACATCCTCATCGGCAGACTCGACAGCCTTGGTTTCTCAAATGATTCCCTCGCCTGGTTCACCAACTACTTCTCTGATAGAGTTCAGTGTGTCAAATCGGAGGGTCTGCTGTCTGAACCTCTGGCAGTCTCTATGGGGGTGCCACAGGGTTCAATTCTTGGACCGACTCTCTTCTCTGTATACATCAATGAGGTCGCTCTTGCTGCTGGTGAGTCCCTGATCCACCTCTACGCAGACGACACCATTCTGTATACTTCCGGCCCTTCTTTGGACACTATGTTAACAACCCTCCAGGCAAGCTTCAATGACATACAACTCTCCTTCCGTGGCCTCCAATTGCTCTTAAATACAAGTAAAACTAAATCCATGCTCTTCAACCGATCGCTACCTGCACCTACCCGCCTGTCCAACATCACTACTCTGGACGGCTCTGACTTAGAATACGTGGACAACTACAAATACTTAGGTGTCTGGTTAGACTGTAAACTCTCCTTCCAGACCCATATCAAACATCTCCAATCCAAAGTTAAATCTAGAATTGGCTTCCTATTTCGCAACAAAGCATCCTTCACTCATGCTGCCAAACATACCCTTGTAAAACTGACCATCCTACCAATCCTCGACTTTGGCGATGTCATTTACAAAATAGCCTCCAATACCCTACTCAACAAATTGGATGCAGTCTATCACAGTGCAATCCGTTTTGTCACCAAAGCCCCATATACTACCCACCATTGAGACCTGTACGCTCTCGTTGGCTGGCCCTCGCTTCATACTCGTCGCCAAACCCACTGGCTCCATGTCATCTACAAGACCCTGCTAGGTAAAGTCCCCCCTTATCTCAGCTCGCTGGTCACCATAGCATCTCCCACCTGTAGCACACGCTCCAGCAGGTATATCTCTCTGGTCACCCCCAAAACCAATTCTTTCTTTGGCCGCCTCTCCTTCCAGTTCTCTGCTGCCAGTGACTGGAACGAACTGCAAAAATCTCTGAAACTGGAAACACTTATCTCCCTCACTAGCTTTAAGCACCATCTGTCAGAGCATCTTACAGATTACTGCACCTGTACATAGCCCACCTATAATTTAGCCCAAACAACTACCTCTTTCCCAACTGTATTTAATTTATTTATTTATTTTGCTCCTTTGCACCCCATTATTTTTATGTCTACTTTGCACATTCTTCCACTGCAAATCTACCATTCCAGTGTTTTACTTGCTATATTGTATTTACTCTGCCACCATGGCCTTTTTTGCCTTTACCTCCCTTCTCACCTCATTTGCTCACATTGTATATAGACTTGTTTATACTGTATTATTGACTGTATGTTTGTTTTACTCCATGTGTAACTCTGTGTCGTTGTATCTGTCGAACTGCTTTGCTTTATCTTGGCCAGGTCGCAATTGTAAATGAGAACTTGTTCTCAACTTGCCTACCTGGTTAAATAAAGGTGTTCTCAACTTGCCTACTTGGTTAAATAAAGGTGAAATAAAAAAAAATAAAAAAAGGGGGGGGGTGCCAACCCAGACAGGATGACCACATCAGTGAATCAACCCACTCAGATGACGCACCCCTTCCAGGGACGGCATGAGAGAGCCCCAGTAAGCCAGTGACTCAGCCCCTGTAATGGGGTTAGAGGCAGAGAATCCCAGTGGAAAGAGGGAACCGGCCAGGCAGAGACAGCAAGGGTGGTTCGTTGCTCCAGAGCCTTTCCATTCACCTTCACACTCCTGGGCCAGACTACACTCAATCATATGACCCACTGAAGAGATGAGTCTTCAGCAAAGACTTAAAGGTTGAGACCAAGTTTTCATCTCTCGAATGGGTAGGCAGACCATCCCATAAAAATGAAGCTCTATAGGAGAAAGCCCTGCCTCCAGCTGTTTGGTTAGAAATTCTAGGGATAATTAGGAGGCCTGCGTCTTGTGACCGTAGCGTACGTGTAGGTATGTACGGCAGGACCTTATCGGAAAGATAGGTAGGAGCAAGCACATGTAATGCTTTGTAGGTTTGCAGTAAAACCTTGAAATCAGCCCTTGCCTTGACAGGAAGCCAATGTAGGGAGGCTAGCACTGGAGTAATATGATATGGTTCTAGTCAGGATAATAATATGGTATGATAATGATAATATGGTTCTAGTCAGGATTCTAGCAGCCGTGTTTAGCACTAACTGAAGTTTATTTAGTGCTTTATCCGTGTAGCCGGAAAGTAGAGCATTGCAGTAGTCTAACCTAGAAGTAACAAAAGCATGGATACATTTTTCTGCATCATTTTTGGACAGAAAGCTTCAGATTTTTTGCAATGTTACGTAGATGGAAAAAAGCTGTCCTTGAAACAGTCTTGATATGTTCTTCAAAAGAGAGATCAGGGTCCAGAGTAACGCCGAGGTACTACACAGTTTTATTTGAGATGACTGTACAACGATTAAGATTAATTGTCAGATTCAACAGAATAACTCTTTGTTTCTTGGGACCTAGAACAAGCATCTCTGTTTTGTCTGAGTTTAAAAGTAGAACGTTTGCAGCCATCCACCTCCTTATGTCTGAAATACAGGCTTCTAGCGAGGGCAATTTTGGGGCTTCACGATGTTTCATTGAAATGTACAGCTGTGTGTCATCCGCATAGCAGTGAAAGTTAACATTATGTTTTCGAATGACATCCCCAAGAGGTAAAATATATAGTGAAAACAATAATGGTCCTAAAACGGAGCCTTGAGGAACACTGAAATGTACAGTTGATTTGTCTTCAGGAAGGCAGTGAGTTGATGTGCAACAGCCTTCTCTAAAATTTTTGAGAGGAATGGAAGATTCGATATAGGCCGATAGCTTTTTAAACATTTTCTGGGTCAAGGTTTCTGGGTCAAGGTTTGGCTTTTTCAAGAGAGGCTTTATTACTGACACTTTTAGTGAGTTTGGTACACATCCGGTGTATAGAGAGCCATTTATTATGTTCAACATAGGAGGGCCAAGCACAGGAAGCAGCTCTTTCAGGAGTTTAGTTGGAATAGGGTCCAGTCTGCAGCTTGAAGGTTTAGAGGCCATGATTATTTTCATCATTGTGTCAAGAGATATAGTACTAAAACACTTGAGTGTCTCTCTTGATCCTAGGTCCTGGAAGAGTTGTACAGACTCAGGACAACTGAGCTTTGAAGGAATACGCAGATTTAAAGAGGAGTCCGTAATTTGCTTTCTAATAATCATGATCTTATCCCCATCCTCACTTGGGGAATGTTGCTTTTTAGTTAGCTTTGCGACAGTATAAAAAATACATTTCGGATTGTTCTTATATTTCTCAATTAAGTTTGAAAAATAGGATGATCGAGCAGCAGTAAGGGCTCTTCGGTACTGCACGGTACTGTCTTTCCAAGCTAGTCGGAAGACTTCCAGTTTGGTGTGGCGCCATTTCCGTTCCAATTCTGGAAGCTTGCTTCAGAGCTCGGGTATTTTCTGTTTTCCAGAAAGCTAGTTTCTTATGACATGTTTTTAGTTTTTAGCGGTGCAACTGCATCTAGGGTATTGCACAAGGTTAAATTGAGTTCCTCAGTTAGGTGGTTAACTGATTTTTGTCCTCTGACGTCCTTGGGTAGGCAGAGGGAGTCTGGAAGGGCATCAAGGAATCTTTGTGTTGTCTGTGAATTTATAACACGACTTTTGATGCTCCTTGGTTGGGGTCTGAGCAGATTATTTGTTGCAATTGCAAACAATTGCAAATAATAAAATGGTGGTCCAATAGTCCAGGATTATGAGGAAAAACATTAAGATCCACAATATTTATTCCATGGGACAAAACTAGGTCCAGAGTATGACTGTGACAGTGAGTAGGTCCAGAGACATGTTAGACAAAACCCACAGAGTCGATGATGGCTCCGAAAGCCTTTTGGAGTGGGTCTGTGGACTTTTCCATGTGAATATTAAAGTCACCAAAAATGTGAATATTATCTGCTATGACTACAAGGTCCGATAGGAATTCAGGGAACTCAATGAGGAACGCTGTATATGGCCCAGGAGGCCTGTTAACAGTAGCTATAAAAAGTGATTGAGTAGGCTGCATAGATTTCATGACTGGAAGCTCAAAAGACGAAAATGACATTTTGTTTTTGTAAATTGACATTTGCTATCGTAAATGTTAACAATACCTACGCCTTTGCGGGATGCCCGGGCGATATGGTCACTAGTGTAACCAGGATGTGAGGCCTCATTTAACACACTAAATTCATCAGGCTTAAGCCATGTTTCAGTCAGTGTCATGCAGGTGAAAGAGGACCCAAAAGCGACTTAACAGAAACAGAGTTTATTTAAGTCCAAAACTGAATAACAGAAATCCTCTAGACTTGTAGAGGGGAAACAACTGGAGAAGCGGCCACAGACTGCAGGTCGCTTCGGGTAGGCGCAGGCCGTAGTCGACAGAGACACCTGCTCACACGCAGCATCTGATGAAGGCAAAAACACGACAGGACAGGGCGATACACAAACATGGCAAAAACACGACAGGACAGGGCGAAACGCAATCACAGCATGGTGAATACAATACAAGGAACCGACGGGACAGGAACGGATCACAAAGGAATAAATAGGGACTCTAATCAGGGGAAAGGATCGGGAACAGGTGTGGGAGGACTAAATGATGATTAGGGGAATAGGAACAGCTGGGAGCAGGAACGGAACGATAGAGAGAAGAGAGAGCGAGAGAGTGAGAGAGGGAGGGGGAGAGAGATAGAAGGAGGGAAAGAACCAAATAAGACCAGCAGAGGGAAACGAATAGCATGGGGAGCACAGGGACAAGACATGATAATAAATGACAAACATGACAGTACCCCCCCACTCACCGAGCGCCTCCTGGCGCACTCGAGGAGGAATCCTGGCGGCAACGGAGGAAATCATCGATGAGTGAACGGTCCAGCACGTCCCGAGACGGAACCCAACTCCTCTCCTCAGGACCGTAACCCTCCCAATCCACTAGGTATTGGTGACCCCGTCCCGAGAACGCATGTCCATGATCTTATGTACCTTGTAAATAGGTGCGCTCTCGACAAGGACGGGAGGGGGAGGGAAGACGAACGGGGTGCGAAGAAAGGGCTTAACACAGGAGACATGGAAGACAGGATGGACGCGACGAAGATGTCGCGGAAGAAGCAGTCGCACAGCGACAGGATTGACGACCTGGGAGACACGGAACGGACCAATGAACCGCGGAGTCAACTTACGAGAAGCTGTCGTAAGAGGAAGGTTGCGAGTGGAAAGCCACACTCTCTGGCCGCAACAATACCTTGGACTCTTAATCCTGCGTTTATTGGCGGCTCTCACCGTCTGTGCCCTGTAACGGCAAAGTGCAGACCTCACCCTCCTCCAGGTGCGCTCACAACGTTGGACAAACGCTTGAGCGGAGGGAACGCTGGACTCGGCAAGCTGGGATGAGAACAGAGGAGGCTGGTAACCCAGACTACTCTGAAACGGAGATAACCCGGTAGCAGACGAAGGAAGCGAATTGTGAGCGTATTCTGCCCAGGGAGCTGTTCTGCCCAAGACGCAGGGTTTCTGAAAGAAAGGCTGCGTAGTATGCGACCAATCGTCTGATTGGCCCTCTCTGCTTGACCGTTAGACTGGGGATGAAACCCGGAAGAGAGACTGACGGACGCACCAATCAAACGACAGAACTCCCTCCAAAACTGTGACGTGAATTGCGGGCCTCTGTCTGAAACGGCGTCTAACGGGAGGCCATGAATTCTGAATACATTCTCAATAATGATTTGTGCCGTCTCCTTAGCGGAAGGAAGTTTAGCGAGGGGAATGAAATGTGCCGCCTTAGAGAACCTATCGACAACCGTCAGAATCACAGTCTTCCCCGCAGACAAAGGCAGACCGGTAATGAAGTCTAAGGCAATGTGAGACCATGGTCGAGAAGGAATGGGGAGCGGTCTGAGACGACCGGCAGGAGGAGAGTTACCCGACTTAGTCTGCGCGCAGTCCGAACAAGCAGCCACGAAACGGCGCGTGTCACGCTCCTGAGTCGGCCACCAAAAGCGCTGGCGAATAGACGCAAGAGTGCCTCGAACACCGGGATGACCAGCTAACTTGGCAGAGTGAGCCCACTGAAGAACAGCCAGACGAGTGGAAACAGGAACGAAAAGGAGGTTACTAGGACAAGCGCGCGCGACGCAGTGTGCGTGAGTGCTTGCTTAACCTGTCTTTCAATTCCCCAGACTGTTAACCCGACAACACGCCCATAAGGAAGAATCCCCTCGGGATCAGTAGAAGCCACAGAAGAACTAAACAGACGGGATAAGGCATCAGGCTTGGTGTTCTTGCTACCCGGACGGTAAGAAATCACAAACTCGAAACGAGCGAAAAACAACGCCCAACGAGCTTGACGGGCATTAAGTCGTTTGGCAGAACGGATGTACTCAAGGTTCTTATGGTCTGTCCAAACGACAAAAGGAACGGTCGCCCCCTCCAACCACTGTCGCCATTCGCCTAGGGCTAAGCGGATGGCGAGCAGTTCACGGTTACCCACATCATAGTTGCGCTCAGATGGCGACAGGCGATGAGAAAAATAAGCGCAAGGATGAACCTTATCGTCAGACTGGAAGCGCTGGGATAGGATGGCTCCCACGCCTACCTCTGAAGCGTCAACCTCGACAATGAATTGTCTAGTGACGTCAGGAGTAACGAGGATAGGAGCGGACGTAAAACGTTCTTTTAGAAGATCAAAAGCTCCCTGGGCGGAACCGGACCACTTAAAACACGTCTTAACAGAAGTAAGAGCTGTGAGAGGGGCAGCAACTTGACCGAAATTACGAATGAAACGCCGATAGAAATTAGCGAAACCTAAAAAAGCGCTGCAACTCGACACGTGACCTTGGAACGGGCCAATCACTGACAGCTTGGACCTTAGCGGAATCCATCTGAATGCCTTCAGCGGAAATAACGGAACCGAGAAAAGTAACGGAGGAGACATGAAAAGAGCACTTCTCAGCCTTTACGTAGAGACAATTCTCTAAAAGGCGCTGTAGAACACGTCGAACGTGCTGAACATGAATCTCGAGTGACGGAGAAAAAATCAGGATATCGTCAAGATAGACAAAAACAAAAATGTTCAGCATGTCTCTCAGAACATCATTAACTAATGCCTGAAAAACAGCTGGCGCATTGGCGAGACCGAACGGCAGAACCCGGTACTCAAAATGCCCTAACGGAGTGTTAAACGCCGTTTTCCACTCGTCCCCCTCTCTGATGCGCACGAGATGGTAAGCGTTACGAAGGTCCAACTTAGTAAAGCACCTGGCTCCCTGCAGAATCTCGAAGGCTGATGACATAAGGGGAAGCGGATAACGATTCTTAACCGTTATGTCATTCAGCCCTCGATAATCCACGCAGGGGCGCAGAGTACCGTCCTTCTTTTTAACAAAAAAGAACCCCGCCCCGGCCGGAGAAGAAGAAGGCACTATGGTACCGGCGTCAAGAGACACAGACAAATAATCCTCGAGAGCCTTACGTTCGGGAGCCGACAGAGAGTATAGTCTACCTCGAGGAGGAGTGGTCCCCGGAAGGAGATCAATACTACAATCATACGACCGGTGAGGAGGAAGGGAGTTGGCTCGGGACCGACTGAAGACCGTGCGCAGATCATGATATTCCTCCGGCACTCCTGTCAAATCGCCAGGTTCCTCCTGAGAAGTAGGGACAGAAGAAATGGGAGGGATGGCAGACATTAAACACTTCACATGACAAGAAACGTTCCAGGATAGGATAGAATTACTAGACCAATTAATAGAAGGATTATGACATACTAGCCAGGGATGACCCAAAACAACAGGTGTAAACGGTGAACGGAAAATCAAAAAAGAAATAGTCTCACTGTGGTTACCAGATACTGTGAGAGTTAAAGGTAGTGTCTCAAATTTGATACTGGGAAGATGACTACCATCTAAGGCAAACATGGGCGTAGGCCTGTCTAACGGTCTGAAAGGAATGTTATGTTTCCGAACCCATGCTTCGTCCATGAAACAACCCTCAGCCCCAGAGTCAATCAAAGCACTGCATGTAGCACCCGAACCGGTCCAGCGTAGATGGACCGACATAGTAGTACAAGATCTAGATGAAGGGACCTGAGTAGTAGCGCTCACCAGTAGCCCTCCGCTTACTGATGGGCTCTGGCCTCTTACTGGACATGAATTAACAAAATGTCCAGCAACTCCGCAATAGAGGCACAGGCGGTTGGTGATCCTCCGTTCCCTCTCCTTATTCGAGATGCGAATCCCTCCCAGCTGCATGGGCTCAGTCTCAAAGCCAGAGGAGGGAGATGGTTGCGATGCGGAGCAGGGAAACACCGTTGATGCGAGCTCTCTTCCACGAGCCCGGTGACGAAGATCTACCCGTCGTTCTATGCGGATGGCGAGAGCAATCAAAGAATCCACATCTGATGGAACCTCCCGGGAGAGAATCTCATCCTTAACCACTGCGTGGAGTCCCTCCAGAAAACGAGCGAGCAGCGCCGGCTCGTTCCACTCACTAGAGGCAGCAAGAGTGCGAAACTCAATGGAATAATCCGTTATGGACCGTTCACCTTGGCATAAGGAAGCCAGGGCCCTAGAAGCCTCCCCACCAAAAACTGAACGGTCAAAAACCCGAATCATCTCCTCTTTAAAGTTCTGGAACTTGTTAGAGCAATCAGCCCTTGCCTCCCAGATAGCTGTGCCCCATTCTCGAGCCCGGCCAGTAAGGAGTGAAATGACGTAAGCAACCCAAGCTCTCTCTCTAGAGTATGTGTGGGGTTGGAGAGAGAACACAATCTCACACTGCGTGAGAAAGGAGCGGCACTCAGTGGGCTGCCCGGAGTAGCAAGGTGGGTTATTAACCCTAGGTTCTGGAGGCTCGGCAGGCCAGGAAGTAACAGGTGGCACGAGACGTAGACTCTGGAACTGTCCAGAGAGGTCGGAAACCTGAGCGGCCAGGTTCTCCACGGCATGGCGAGCAGCAGACAATTCCTGCTCGTGTCTGCCGAGCATGGCTCCTTGGATCTTGACGGCAGTGTAACGAGCGTCTGTAGTCGCTGGGTCCATTCCTTGGTCGGTTCCTTCTGTCATGCAGGTGAAAGAGGACCCAAAAGCGACTTAACAGAAACAGAGTTTATTTAAGTCCAAAACTGAATAACAGAAATCCTCTAGACTTGTAGAGGGGAAACAACTGGAGAAGCGGCCACAGACTGCAGGTCGCTTCGGGTAGGCGCAGGCCGTAGTCGACAGAGACACCTGCTCACACGCAGCATCTGATGAAGGCAAAAACACGACAGGACAGGGCGATACACAAACATGGCAAAAACACGACAGGACAGGGCGAAACGCAATCACAGCATGGTGAATACAATACAAGGAACCGACGGGACAGGAACGGATCACAAAGGAATAAATAGGGACTCTAATCAGGGGAAAGGATCGGGAACAGGTGTGGGAAGACTAAATGATGATTAGGGGAATAGGAACAGCTGGGAGCAGGAACGGAACGATAGAGAGAAGAGAGAGCGAGAGAGTGAGAGAGGGAGGGGGAGAGAGATAGAAGGAGGGAAAGAACCAAATAAGACCAGCAGAGGGAAACGAATAGCATGGGGAGCACAGGGACAAGACATGATAATAAATGACAAACATGACAGTCAGGCCAATCACATCAAGATTATGATCATTGATGATCATTGACTATAATTGCCTTTGAAGTAAGGGATCTAACATTTAGTAGCCCTATTTTGAGATGTGAGGTATCTCAATCTCTTTCAATAATGACAGGAATGGAGGAGGTCTTTATCCTAGTTAGATTGCTAAGGGAAACACCACCATGTTTAGTTTTGCCCAACCCAGGTTGACGCACAGACATGGTCTCAATGGGGATAGCTGAGCTGACTACACTGACTGTGCTAGTGGCAGACTCTACTAAGCTGGCAGACTGGCTAACAGGCTGGCTAATCTCATTGTGGAGCTAGAGGAGTTAGAGCCCTGTCTATGTTGGTAGATAAGATGAGCGCACCCCTCCAGCTAGGATGGAGTCCGTCACTCCTGTTTGTGGGTGAGTCCCAGAAAGAGGGCCAATTATCTAATTCTATCTTTTGGGAGGGGCAGAAAACCAGCGATTGAGTTGTGAGGCTCTGCTGTAGAGCTCATCACTCCCCCTAACTGGGAGGGGGCCAGAAACAATTACTCAATGCCGACACATCTTTCTAGCTGACTAACACGCTGAAGCTATGTTGCACTTGGTGAACTCTGACTGTTTCATCCTAACATCGTTGGTGCCGACGTGGATAACAATATCCCTATACTCTCTAGTTTTAGCACCATCTTCCATCTTCAGATTAGCCTTAACGCCCCCCTGCCCCCCTGGTAAACAGTGTATGATCGCTGGATGATTCGTTTTAAGTCTAATACTGTGGGTAATGGAGTCGCCAATGACGAGGGTTTTCAATTTGTCAGAGCTAACGGTGGGATGCTTCAGCGTCTCAGACCCCGTAACGGGTGGAGTAGAGACAAGAGAAGACTCGGCCTCTGACCCCGTAACGGGAGGAGTAGAGACCAGAGAAGACTCGGCCTCTGACCCCGTAACGGGAGGAGTAGAGACCAGAGAAGACTCGGCCTCTGACCCCGTAACGGGAGGAGTAGAGACCAGAGAAGACTCGGCCTCTGACCCCGTAACGGGAGGAGTAGAGACCAGAGAAGACTCGGCCTCTGACCCCGTAACGGGAGGAGTAGAGACCAAAGAAGACTCGGCCTCTGACCCCGTAACGGGAGGAGTAGAGACCAGAGAAGACTCGGCCTCTGACCCCGTAACGGGAGGAGTAGAGACCAGAGAAGACTCGGCCTCTGACCCCGTAACGGGAGGAGTAGAGACCAGAGAAGACTCGGCCTCTGACCCCGTAACGGGAGGAGTAGAGACCAGAGAAGACTCGGCCTCTGACCCCGTAACGGGAGGAGTAGAGACCAGAGAAGACTCGGCCTCTGACCCCGTAACGGGAGGAGTAGAGACCAGAGAAGACTCGGCCTCTGACTCCGTAACGGGAGGAGTAGAGACCAGAGAAGACTCGGCCTCTGACCCCGTAACGGGAGGAGTAGAGACCAGAGAAGGCTCGGCCTCAGACTCCGACCCGCTGCTTAATGGGGAGTACCGGTTGAAGTTTCTGTCGGCTGAATGAGCGACACCGGTTGAGCATTCCTACAGCATTTCCCTCCAGAAACCATGAGAAAGTTGTCCAGCTGCGGGGACTGTGCCAGGGGATTTATACTAACGTTACTATCTGTAGTTACTGGTGGCACAGATGCTGTTTCATCCTTTCCTACACTGAAATTACCCTTACCTAATGATTGCGTCTGAAGCTGGGCTTGTAGCACAGCTATCGTCGCCTTAAGGCGATCTTTCTCCTGTATATTATGAGTACAGCGACTGCAATTAGAAGGCATCATGTTAATGTTACTACTTAGTTTCGGCTGTTGGAGTGAAAAAGTTGAATGAAAAAAAGTTGAGTGAGGAAAAAAACCAAAAATATAAACGATAATTAAAAAGTAAAAACTGTAAAGTTGTCAGGTAGCAAAGTAAGGTTGGCAACAAAACGCACAAAACGCACAGCAACACGTAAACATGTCTACAAGTTGTGACCTGAAATGACGTCTGCAATGCAACCTACAGACAGACCACTACTATACATGAAATACTACAGACAGACCACTACTATACATGAAATACTACAGACAGACCACTACTATACATGGAATACTACAGTCATACCACTACTATACATGGAATACTACAGTCATACCACTACTATACATGAAATACTACAGACAGACCACTTCTATACATGAAATACTACAGATGTACCACTACTATACATTAAATACTACAAACATACCACCAGAATACATGAAATACTACAGACGTACCCCTACGATACATGAAATACTACAGACAGACCACTACTATACATGAAATACTACAGATGTACCACTACTATACATTAAATACTACAAACATACCACCAGAATACATGAAATACTACAGACGTACCCCTACGATACATGAAATACTACAGACAGACCACTACTATACATGAAATACTACAGACAGACCACTACTATACATGGAATACTACAGTCATACCACTACTATACATGGAATACTACAGTCATAAACTATACATGAAATACTACAGACAGACCACTTCTATACATGAAATACTACAGATGTACCACTACTATACATTAAATACTACAAACATACCACCAGAATACATGAAATACTACAGACGTACCACTACTATACATGAAATACTACAGTCATACCAGCACACTTTGTAAGCTGTCTTAGTACCAGTGGTGTCCCATGAAGTTTAATGACTAGTAAATAATTGTGTTTCACTGCAGAGCATCAGCAGCAGCTTGATATCTTGTTTACAGGAAGCTATCAGAACAAACATTGACACTCTGTCAGAGAGATAATTACTAGACCTGTTCAGACCTGACTAGACTTGACTAGCCTTAAAAAGTAGAGACCGTCCCTTCGTATCACGATGCAAGAAAAAAAAAGGTTGTAAACAAGGAGGATTTGAGGAAATTAATAGGTCAGAAAGATCTTTAAATGACGAGATCAGCTGTAGCACTACAAACTTTTCAACAACAGGGACCTGTAACAAAAAAAATGAGATTAAAAAAAAGGTTTGTTTTATATTCAAAGGTTCTTCATGTGATTTCCCCCATAGGAGATGCATGTAATGAGCTCCATCATAAGACAGAGAAACAGGAAGCTCATTGACAATCATTCAGACATTATATTAGAGAATTTATTTTCGGATGTTTCATTTATGGGGCAGCAGGTAGTCTAGTGGTTAGAGCGCAACTGAAAAGTTGCTGGATGGAATCCCTGAGCTGACAATAATATGCCCCTGAAGGCTGTTAACCCACTGTTCCCCGGTAGGCCGTCATTGTAAATACACATTTGTTCTTAAACTGATTTGCCTAGTTAAATAAACAAATAGTGGATTTTCATTTCGGAGATTTGACGACATTCCTTTGGAGACATGATGACACATTTATTTACATTTTTAGCACCTTTATTTATTAACCAGGGAGGCCAGTTTGAGAACAAGTTCTCATTTACACCTGCGACCTGACCAAGATAAAGCAAAACATTGCGACACAAACAACACAGAGTTACACATTGAGTAAAACAAACATATAGTCAATAATACAACAGAAAAAAAAATATTTATAGTGTGAGGAGGTAAGGCAAAATATATATTTATAGTGTGAGGAGGTAAGGCAAAATATATATTTATAATGTGAGGAGGTAAGGCAAAATATATATTTATAGTGTGAGGAGGTAAGGCAAAATATATATTTATAGTGTGAGGAGGTAAGGCAAAATATATATTTATAGTATGAGGAGGTAAGGCAAAATATATATTTATAGTGTGAGGAGGTAAGGCAAAATATATATTTATAGTGTGAGGAGGTAAGGCAAAATATATATTTATAGTGTGAGGAGGTAAGGTAAAAAATATATTTATAGTGTGAGGAGGTAAGGCAAAATATATATTTATAGTGTGAGGAGGTAAGGCAAAATATATATTTATAGTGTGAGGAGGTAAGGCAAAATATATATTTATAGTGTGAGGAGGTAAGGCAAAATATATATTTATAGTGTGAGGAGGTAAGGTAAAAAATATATTTATAGTGTGAGGAGGTAAGGTAAAAAATATATTTATAGTGTGAGGAGGTAAGGCAAAAAATATATTTATAGTGTGAGGAGGTAAGGCAAAAAATATATTTATAGTGTGAGGAGGTAAGGCAAAAAATATATTTATTGTGTGAGGAGGTAAGGCAAAATATATATTTATAGTGTGAGGAGGTAAGGCAAAAAATAGGCCATAGTAGCGAAGAAATAAATATTTAGTA
Organism: Oncorhynchus gorbuscha; assembly: GCF_021184085.1. Lineage (NCBI taxonomy): Eukaryota > Metazoa > Chordata > Actinopteri > Salmoniformes > Salmonidae > Oncorhynchus > Oncorhynchus gorbuscha. The sequence goes on along the minus strand of NC_060179.1, from coordinate 3,164,811 downwards.
AATTAATTAACACTAGAATTGACACTGAGCACCAACTAGGTTAATTATCAGACATTACAGTTCCCCTCTACAGCTGTGTGTGTCAAGGAAGGAGCTGGGGTGACGAGATGAACCCAAAACAGCCTCAACTCCCCTTCAAACATAACCCTGAACCAACCCAACACCTGGACCTGAGAGGAGAGGAGAGCTCAGCAGTCTACACAGAAACATTACACTGTTATAATGCACCATGCTGGAACTAATGCATCTGAAATCGTCCCCATCCTGAACTACTGAACCAAAGGGCATCATTTTGGCTCTAAGCAGAGTTCAGAATGGAGACCTGAGGAGTCGGAATGGAGGTTCCTGTCTGTCTGTTTACAGTTTCCTGGTTAATGTTTAGAATGATCACGTTTCAAAGTTTAATAGTCAAGTTCCAAGAAAAATACAGGTGTGAAACAGGTGTAAAACAGGACAGTGAAAGTCTTACCTTGAGAGCTCTTTCCCCAAAATACAGTGATAATAAAAATGATATATAGTTAAAAATAGAACATTTAAAATAAAAAAGTATGCAAGTATATAGACAGGTCTGCAAGTATATAGACAGGTCTGCAAGTATATAGACAGGTCTGTACCTTATTCAATGTCCAGGGTCCTGGAGTGGTTGTATATACAGGTCAGTACCAGAACCTTATTCAATGTCCAGGGTACTTGAGTGGTTGTATATACAGGTCAGTACCAGAACCTTATTCAATGTCCAGGGTCCTGGAGTGGTTGTATATACAGGTCAGTACCAGAACCTTATTCAATGTCCAGGGTACTGGAGTGGTTGTATATACAGGTCAGTACCAGAACCTTATTCAATGTCCAGGGTACTTGAGTGGTTGTATATACAGGTCAGTACCAGAACCTTATTCAATGTCCAGGGTCCTGGAGTGGTTGTATATACAGGTCAGTACCAGAACCTTATTCAATGTCCAGGGTACTTGAGTGGTTGTATATACAGGTCAGTACCAGAACCTTATTCAATGTCCAGGGTACTTGAGTGGTTGTATATACAGGTCAGTACCAGAACCTTATTCAATGTCCAGGGTCCTGGAGTGGTTGTATATACAGGTCAGTACCTTATTCAATGTCCAGGGTACTGGAGTGGTTGTATATACAGGTCAGTACCAGAACCTTATTCAATGTCCAGGGTCCTGGAGTGGTTGTATATACAGGTCAGTACCAGAACCTTATTCAATGTCCAGGGTCCTGGAGTGGTTGTATATACAGGTCAGTACCAGAACCTTATTCAATGTCCAGGGTCCTGGAGTGGTTGTATATACAGGTCAGTACCAGAACCCTATTCAATGTCCAGGGTCCTGGAGTGGTTGTATATACAGGTCAGTACCAGAACCTTATTCAATGTCCAGGGTCCTGGAGTGGTTGTATATACAGGTCAGTACCAGAACCTTATTCAATGTCCAGGGTACTGGAGTGGTTGTATATACAGGTCAGTACCAGAACCTTATTCAATGTCCAGGGTACTGGAGTGGTTGTATATACAGGTCAGAACCTTATTCAATGTCCAGGGTACTGGAGTGGTTGAGGTGGGTATATACAAGAAAAATGACTGGTAGTAAGATTCACATATAAACACTTATACTAATGGTGATATATACATGTAAACAGCAGTAATACTGACCAGTAACAGGATAAATAGAGAGATACTAATGATAATGGTAATCAATAATAAATAATCAATAATAAATAATCAATAATAAATAATCAATAATAAATAATCAATAATAAATAATCAATAATAAATAATCAATGAACAGCAGCAAAACAATAATAATACAATAATAATACAATAATAATACAATAATAATACAATAATAATACAATAATAAAACAATAATAATACAATAATAATACAATAATAATACAATAATAATACAATAATAATACAATAATAATTGTAGCTACAGGTTTGTGTCTTAGTGTCACATTGGTAGGGAGACAGACGCAGGGATGCGTAATATATTTTTTTATTGTACCCAAATTACGGAGTGCCGTGTAAAGGCACCGGGAACGAAGACACTATGCAAAAACACAGGGTTGAAACCCAAAACGAAAGAGCGAGGAGTACCTGGAATAAGTACACATGTACACAACGATACCGTACGGAACGAGACCCCGTAATCATCTGCGCAGTACATGCGGCAGGGAAGCCAAAACAACACAGCACAGTAGTCACACGACCAACGGACACTGGTGAACCAAAAGGGCACATTTATACAATTACAATCAGGAAATGGGGACCAAGTGTACGCAATGACACAGCTCCGGAGGCATCCATGCATAGAGTTCAGTGTGGATAGTCTGTGGGAGAGGCACAGTAGTAGTTATTAGCCTTTTAATTAAACCCACATTTTGGCACTAAACAGTCTCCATATTATTATAATTATTATTTAATTGTACCAGGAAAATTCACTGAGAAAACATTCTCATTTACAGCAACAACCTGGAGATTAGGAGGAGAGGAGAGGGGAATGAAAATGGGTAATAGGA
>NC_060179.1:3157276-3159776 GCF_021184085.1 Oncorhynchus gorbuscha | reverse complement strand
GTGGACATTAAATAGAAAATCCCCAAAAGTAAAATATCTGTTACAAAGTGAGACAGTTTGGAATGGAAGAGCCTGTTGAAGAGAGAGTGACACAATGATTGATGTTTGTATCCATTCTCTCCAACAATGAACTAAACGTACAGAGCATATAGAGACTTAGAGAGAAGGAAAATGTGAATATCTCTTACAAAGTGGAGCACTTTAAAAATGGAAGCGTCTGTCCTAGAGGGAGTGACAGGTGTGACAGATTGGATGAGAAGATGTGTAATTATAATGGTGGCCAACAGGCACAAACCCCAGGTTTATCGTCACTCCGGGATACACACTGTCGCGTCAGATTAATCACAGGAGGGTGACGCCTGGGCTCAGCGCAAGGACGAGCACAAACACGCAGACACACACACAGAACAGCACACACACATACAGACACACAGACACGCAAACACACAAACAGACAGACAGACAGACAGACAGACAGACAGACAGACAGACAGACAGACAGACAGACAGACAGACACACAAACACACACTCAAACACACACACATACACGCATGCATGCATGCACACACACACACACACACACACGCACACACACACACACACACACACGCACACACATACACACACGCACTCAAACACAAACACACTCACGACACACATACACGCACTCAAACAAACACAAAACACACATATCTCTTTAGTAATACACAGACCAGACCAGACTGGTTATCTCTCTCTCCCCTCTATCTCTTTAAGAATAAACAGACTAGACCAGACCAGACTGGTTATCTCTGTGATTTGGGTGGGCATTCTATGTTCTTTATTTCTCTGTTTCTGGCCGAGTGTGGTTCCCAATCAGAGGTAGCTGTCTATCGTTGTCTCTGATTGGGGATCATACTTAGGCAGCCCTTTCCCCTCCCTCTGTGTGGGATCTTGTTCTTTGTTTGTGTGCAGGGTAGTTTTGCACAACGAAACTGTCCGGTCGTTGAATTCTGTATTGTTTTTTTCTTGTCTAAAGTTTCACTTCGTTAATAAATTACGTGGAACTCAAAGAACGCTGCGCCTTGGTCTCATCCTTCCGACGACACACGTTACCAAATGTCACCGTCCACTGTATAGAGACCAATGTGGTTTTGAACGTTGCCATAGCGCCACCCTCTCCTCCTTAGCCGTTGCTAAGTGATAATTGATGCTTCTGTTTTGAGCTGTGGTCCTTCTGTAGCTCAGTTGGTAGAGCATGGCACTTGTAATGCCAGGGTAGTGGGTTCGATCCCCGGGACCACCCATACGTAGAATGTATGCACACATTACTGTAAGTCGCTTTGGATAAAAGCGTCTGCTAAATGGCATATTATTATTATTATTGATAGTTTTCAATACCTATGAAGTTGTCTTGTGAAAGCAGATAAGTGTTCACGTCCCAACACAGTACATGCTTGGATACGCATTTTCCTCAGACGCAAATCCATAAAGACGTTACTCTGCTGCTTGTTAAACAGCGAGCCATTTTGCCGTCTTTTCAATGTGAGCCGGCAGGAAAGTGTGTTCCCTCAGTCCTGGAAGGGAGTCCTGGGAGGGAGTCATGGAAGGGAGTCCTGGGAGGGAGTCATGGGAGGGAGTCATGGGAGGGTGTCATGGGAGGGAGTCATGGGAGGGAGTCATGGAAGGGAGTCCTGGGAGGGAGTCATGGGAGGGAGTCATGGGAGGAAGTCATGGAAGGGAGTCCTGGAAGGGAGTCCTGGGAGGGAGTCCTGGGAGGGAGTCATGGGAGGGAGTCCTGGGAGGAAGTCCTGGAAGGGAGTCCTGGAAGGGAGTCCTGGGAGGGAGTCCTGGAAGGGAGTCCTGGAAGGGAGTCCTGGAAGGGAGTCCTGGAAGGGAGTCCTGGGAGGGAGTCCTGGGAGGAAGTCCTGGGAGGAAGTCCTGGGAGGAAGTCATTCCTCTCACAGCTATTTACTGGTTCAAACAGTCGACCAATCAGCTCCTTTAGTTTCACTTTCGGAGAAAAAAATGTATTTGACCAGATACAATGCAATTTCACAGTAAACAAATTAACAACATACTTTCTGCGTGCTTATTAATGTATGTTTAATTTTATTTGAACCTTTATTTAACTCGGCAAGTCAATTAAGAGCTAATTCTTATTTACAATGACGACCTATCAAAAGGCCTCTTGCGGGGGACGGGGGCTGGGATTAAAAATAAATACAATATATATGTTTATAGGACAAAACACATCACGACGGTAGAGACAACACAACACTACATAAAGAGAGACCTAAGACAACAACACAGCAAGGCAGCAACACATGACAACACAGCATGGTAGCAACACAACATGGCAGCAACACAACATGGCAGCAACACAGCATGGTAGCAACACAGCATGGTAGCAACACAACATGGCAGCAACACAACATGGTAGCAAGACAACATGGCATCAACACAACATGGTAGCAACACAACATGGTAGCAACACAACATGGTAGCAACACAACATGG
>NC_060179.1:3114776-3152276 GCF_021184085.1 Oncorhynchus gorbuscha | reverse complement strand
TATCAAACCAGGGCCCTAATAATTAGACTAGCAGGCTATCGACCAGGGCCCTAATCTTTAGGCGAGCAGGCTATCGATGGTCCTGGTTGTGCATGGCTACCGTGTTACGACTTGAGATGTCCTGGGAATGGATGAGAGATTAAACTCGGCGAGGTGAGACAGGAAATTAAATGTGCCTCTCAGAGAGAAGCCTTTGGCCTGTTTAAGTACTGTTCTCACTCTCTATATCTGCGTTCCAAACAGCCTCCTATTCCATTTATAGTGCACTACTTGTGACCGGGGCCAAAAGTGTTCTGGTAAAAAGTAGTGCACTATATAGGTGATGGTGGTGCCATTTTGGAAGCGGCTACTGTGGAGTCTAGTAGCGCCACGACTGAACAACAGAGACATTCAGAGGCTATGTAGGGAATAGGGTACAGTTTGGTACTATAGTGTTCTATAACGATGATGTTCTACTCCTGGTGAGATACTGTAGAGTCCAGAGGTGAGCTACATTGATGTTCTACTCCTGGTTTGTGTGCCGTACAGCAAGCCAACCACCAGGGGGAGACTCGTCGAGGCCTATTTACAGACAGAGTATACATCTCGAGGTGATGGCTCCCTCTGCTGGATGTGCCAGGTCTCGACGGGCTCTCCGGACAGGACTAATTGGGGCTGATTGTGGTTGGTGAATAATCAAGGGGCTGGATTGCTCACCAGCCAGATGAGTCTCATAAAGCTGCCAGAAGGGCAGCACACAGGAGAACGGACTGGGGGAAGAAAGGTTACTCCTGTATAGTCGTGCTCAGTCCCAGAGAAGACGGTATCCTACGGGAGGGTCTAATGGGTCTAATGGAGGATACAGTAAGACCTGGAGCCGAGAAGACGGCATCCTGGAGAGGGTCTCCTGGGGGATACAGTAAGACCCGGAGCCAAGAAGACGGCATCCTGGAGAGGGTCTCCTGGGGGATACAGTAAGACCCGGAGCCGAGAAGACGGCATCCTGGAGAGGGTCTCCTGGGGGATACAGTAAGACCCGGAGCCGAGAAGATGGTATCCTGGAGAGGGTGTCCTGGGGGATACAGTAGGAACCGGAGCCGAGAAGACGGTGTCCTAGACAGGTTCTCCTGGGGGATACAGTAGGACCCGGAGCCGAGAAGATGGTATCCTGGAGAGGGTCTAATGGGGACACAGTAAGACCCGGAGCCGAGAAGATGGAATCCTAGAGAGGGTCTAATGGGTCTAATGGAGGATACAGTAAGACCCGGAGCTGAGAAGACGGCATCCTGGAGAGGGTCTCCTGGGGGATACAGTAGGAACCGGAGCTGAGAAGACGGTATCCTGGAGAGGGTCTCCTGGGGGATACAGTAGGAACCGGAGCTGAGAAGACGGTATCCTGGAGAGGGTCTCCTCGGGAGACCTATTCTTTTGGTTTGTTATTTAAATAAACACCCTTGAAACCGAGCTAATCCCACTCCGTCCGTGTCTTATCTGTGTAAACGTTTTGACCAAACCCCCTGGTCTGCCACATGAGAAGTGTAGAGTCCAGAGGTCAGCTACATTGATTTGTTCGTTTTTTGTCTGTTGATTGTTGCATGTTCTCCTGGCATCTGCGAAATCCAGATTTGTCCGTCGGATTCACTACTCCAGACAACGCGTTTACAAAGTCCAATGGCGGCGAGCTTTACCTCCTTTACTCGTGGCATTGTTGTGCATGGTGATCCTGGCTTATGTTACGGCTGCCTGGCCATGGAAACCCATTTCCTGAAGCTCCAGAAGAACCGTTTTTGTGCTGACTTTGCTTCCAGAGTTAGTTTGGAACTCGGTAGTGAGCTTTACAAACCAAAGACACAAGATTTTTACGTGCGGTCTTGTTCTGTGTAGCCTTTAACTTTCTACTTCATAATAACACTACTTCCATGTGATTGGGCAGGTCTAGCAGGGCAACTGCTAAAACTGACTCGTTGGAAAGGTGGCATCCTATGACGGTGTCATGTTGAATGTCACTGAGCTCTTCAGTATGGGCCATTCTACTGCCGATGTTTGTGTATGGACATTGCATGACTGTGTGCTCGATTTTATACACCTGTCAGCAATGGCTGTGGCTGAAATAAGTATTGGGCCATAAGCAAACAAGATGGCACATCCAGAGGCCCGTAATGTCCAGTGATGAATGCAGGGAAATTGACATCCGTTTTACTCCTTTTTACCTCTGTGCGACCAGAGGTGACAAAACGATCACCTTTACTCCACGCACACAAATGCATAAAAAGGTTCTACATACATACACGTTGACAGGCCTGTAGTGGTGTGGGTTGAGATCTCCCTGTCCACACCACTAAGGAATTAACATGGTCCACACACCACCACCTGGAGCATCCTGATTGGTTGCATCACCGCTTGGTACTGTGAGTACAGCCCAGTAGATCACTTGGGGCAAAACTCCCTGCCATCCAGGACTTCTATTCCAGGCAGTGTCAGAGGAAGGACCTACAATTATTCAAAGACTCCAGCCACCCAAGTCAGTTATTCTGTCTGCTACCGAACGGCAAGCAGTACCGATGCACCAAGTTAAAAAACTTACGGGACCTTGAACAGCTTCTAGCCCTAAGCCATAAGACTGTTACAACCTCTTGAGACTAGGGGGCAGCATTTTGATGTTTGGATGAAAAACCAAATGAAACTGCCTATTTTTCAGGCCCAAAATATTGTCTGTGAGTATAACAGAACTGATATTACAGGCAAAAACCTGAGGAAAATCCAACCAGGAAGTGCTGTTATTTTGAAACTACCCTGTTCCATTGCATGCCTTCCCTCCATTTAAAGGACTATCAACCAGATTCCTTTCCCTATGGCTTCCACATGGTGTGACCAGTCTTTAGACATAGTTTCAGGCTTTTATTCTGAAAAACGAGCGAGTATGATCACATCGCGTCAGTGGATAACCGGTTGTCCCCAGAGTTTTGCACAAGCAGCTTGGAGCAGACCTTTTCTCTCTCTCTCCTATTGAAAAATCTACCGTCAGGTTGAAATACTATCGATTATATATTGTAAAAACAACCTGAGGATTGATTCGAAAAAATGTTTGACGTGTTTCTACGAACTTACGGATACTATTTGGAATTTTTGTCTGCCCGTCATTGTGACAATACAGAGGCGGATGCAAGATGCAAGCAACGAAGGTTTAATGAATACAATTTACAGCAGCAACAGGACAGACAGACTGTACTCAGACGGAATCCGACCCAGGGACTAGGGCGCATCTTCCGGTGATAGCGTGCTGAGAAATCCAGGGGAGTGTGTCCGGATGGGAAGGAAGGAGCACAGCAGATAATCCACACAAAGGCGGCGAGAGATGAGCACGGACACAAGACACAACCTCAGGGAAGTAACAACGATCTGACAACAAGAAACACTGGTTACAGAACATATAAAGGGAAGATAAGTGGTTCCAGCTGGCGCAGACAATCAGGCCGAGATTGGGAACCACGCCCACACAAACACGGGAGAGAGAGAGAGAGAGAGAGAGAGAGAGAGAGAGAGAGAGAGAGAGAGAGAGAGAGTGACAATACCCCCCCCCTAGGAACGCCTCTTGGCGTTCCCAGGCGAATTTACCTGTCGATTGAAATCATCGATAAGGGAGTGATCCAGAATGTCCCTAGCAGGTACCCAACTTCTCTCCTCCGGGCCTTAACCCTCCCAGTTCACCAGGTACTGGAATCCGCGTCCCCTCCAAAATACGATTGACAGAAAAGGTGGGTTCCCCATCAACAAGTCGTGGCGGCGGGGGAACCGGGACCAGCGGGTTAATGCGTGCCTGAAACACAGGTTTTATTTTAGACACATGAAAGGTAGGATGAATTCTCCTATATGCCGGAGGAAGCTTGAGCCGGACCGCCACCGGACTAATGATCCTGGTGACTTTGAATGGGCCGATAAATTTGGGGGCAAGCTTGTTTGAAACGGATCGGAGTGGAATGTTCTTAGTAGAAAGCCACACTCTTTGGCCAATGACGTATACCGGAGGCTTCGACCGGTGGCGATCGGCCTTAGCCTTGGTGCGCGCCCCCACCCGGAGAAGAGTCTCACGGGCTCTGCTCCATGCGTGACGGCACCTCTGGATGAAAGCGTGGGCGGAGGGAACAGTGACCTCGGACTCCGTACTGGGAAAGATAGGTGGCTGGTAACCTAAACTACACTCAAACGGAGAGAGACCCGTGGCTGCCACTGGCAACGAATTGTGAGCGTACTCAACCATAGAGAGTTGTTGACTCCAGGAAGAGGGATTCTTAGAAACCAAACATCGCAACACTCTCTCCAAATCTTGGTTGGCCCTCTCCGTTTGACCGTTGCTCTGGGGATGAAACCCTGAAGACAGGCTGACACTCGCTCCCAGTAACCTATAAAACTCTTGCCAAAACTTGGACACAAATTGGGGCCCCCTGTCAGAAACTACGTCCATCGGCAGGCCATGTAAGCGAAAGACGTGATCCACGACAGTTACCGCTGTCTCCTTGGCAGATGGTAATTTAGGCAAGGGAATAAAATGAGCCGCCTTCGAGAACCGGTCCACCACGGTCAAAACAACCGTCTTGCCCTGGGAGGGTGGAAGGCCGGAAACAAAATCTAGCGCGATGTGGGACCAGGGTCTCGAAGGGACCGACAGCGGTTGGAGTAACCCATCTGGGGGTCGATTAGAAGTCTTCCCAGTGGCACAAAAGCTAGTGCGGCTGACTCCTGGATGACACGCTACGTTGGAGCAATGCCCCCACCGAATAACATCGGACCGACACCCCTCCGGCACAAACAACCGATTAGGAGGGCAACCGGGCGGAGGCGTTACCCCTTCTAAGGCCGTTTTGACCCTCGATTCAACCTCCCATGTGAGTGTGGAGACCACTAGGGTCCCGGGTAGGATGCACTCAGGAGTGGATGGGCGTTCGGAATGGTCAAAAATGCGAGAAAGGGAATCGGGTATGACATTCTTGGAACCCAGGCGATACGAGAGAGAGAAGTCAAAACGTCCGAAAAAGAGTGCCCACCGCGCCTGCCTGGAGTTGAGTCGCTTGGCGGTTCTGATATATTCCAAATTTTTGTGATCGGTCCAAACTATAAAAGGTACCCCCGACCCCTCTAACCAATGGCGCCACTCCTCCAGTGCTAACTTCACTGCCAACAACTCTCTGTTGCCAATGTCGTAGTTGCGTTCCGCAGGTGATAACCGATGGGAAAGGAACGCGCAAGGGTGCATCTTGTCATCAGAAGAGGAACGTTGGGAAAGTACAGCACCTACCCCCACCTCTGAAGCGTCCACCTCCACCACGAACTGACGCGAGGGATCGGGAGCTATGAGGATGGGAGCCGAAACAAAGCGGCTCTTGAGTTTGGCGAATGCAGCCTCGGCTGTATCGGACCACCTGAACGTCACTCTGGGGGAGGTTAAGGCGGTAAGAGGAGCGACTATCTGACTAAAGTTGCAAACGAAACGCCGGTAGAAATTGGCGAATCCCAGAAACCTCTGTAGGGCCTTACGGGAATCCGGGCTTGGCCAATCCACCACAGCCTTAACCTTGTCAGGATCCATGCGAATACCTTCAATCATATCTCTCAGCACGTCATTGACGAGTGCCTGGAAAACCGCTGGGGAGTTGGATAGCCCAAAAGGCATGACCAAATATTCGAAGTGCCCTCTGGGGGTGTTAAACGCGGTCTTCCATTCGTCCCCCCGCCTTATGCGAACCAAATGATATGCATTACGTAAATCCAACTTAGTGAACACGGATGCTCCCTGTAACCTTTCAAAGGCAGAGGACATCAACGGTAAGGGATAGGTATTCTTCACTGTGATGTTATTCAACCCACGGTAATCAACGCAAGGACGCAGAGATCCGTCCTTCTTCCCCACAAAGAAGAACCCCGCCCCCGCTGGAGACGAGGAAGGACAAATGAATCCAGATGCCAGAGAATCAGAGATGTATCTCTCCATAGCCTCCCTCTCCGGAACATATAGTGAATATAACTTGCCTTTAGGCGGAGACTCACCTGGCAATAATTCTATTGCACAGTCATAGGGACGATGCGGAGGAAGAGAAGCAGTACGGGACTTACTGAACACCTCCTTCAGGTCGAGGTATTCAACGGGCACGTTAGACAAATCCACAGCCTCCTCTAGAAACACAGAATCAGACACAGAATCAGTCATGTCCTGCACGAGCCTGTGGATTTCTGAACAAAATGCTTTTGGATTTAAAGAGAATCTTTATCGAACAAAACAAACATTTATTGTGTAACTGAGAGTCTCATGAGTGCAAACATACGAAGATCATCAAAGGTAAGCAATTAATTTAATTGCTTTTCTGACTTTCGTGACCTATCTACTTTTGCTGCTAGCTTTTTGTAATGTTTTTTTTTCTGCTGAGAGAGCTGTCCTTACTTGGTTGGTTTGGTTTCACTGTAAAGCTTTTTTGAAATCTGACTCACCAGGTGGATTAACAACAAGCTAAACTGTGTTTTGCTATATTGCACTTGTGATTTCATGAAAATGTAATATTTTTTGTAATTTAATTTGATTTTGGCGCTCTGCAATTCAGCGGATGTTGACAAAAATGATCCCACTAAAGGGATGGGTGCGCAAAGAATTAAATATTTCGTCCGGGCAGCTTTGACCTCACGTTGCACCAACTCTTTTGACACATCACATACACTTACTGCTGTTACTGTCTATTATCTATCCTTTACCCCTACCTACAGTATACTGCTGTTACTGTCTATTATCTATCCTTTACCCCTACCTACAGTATACTGCTGTTACTGTCTATTATCTATCCTTTACCCCTACCTACAGTATACTGCTGTTACTGTCTATTATCTATCCTTTACCCCTACCTACAGTATACTGCTGTTACTGTCTATTATCTATCCTTTACCCCTACCTACAGTATACTGCTGTTACTGTCTATTATCTATCCTTTACCCCTACCTACAGTATACTGCTGTTACTGTCTATTATCTATCCTTTACCCCTACCTACAGTATACTGCTGTTACTGTCTATTATCTATCCTTTACCCCTACCTACAGTATACTGCTGTTACTGTCTATTATCTATCCTTTACCCCTACCTACAGTATACTGCTGTTACTGTCTATTATCTATCCTTTACCCCTACCTACATTATACTGCTGTTACTGTCTATTATCTATCCTTTACCCCTACCTACAGTATACTGCTGTTACTGTCTATTATCTATCCTTTACCCCTACCTACAGTATACTGCTGTTACTGTCTATTATCTATCCTTTACCCCTACCTACAGTATACTGCTGTTACTGTCTATTATCTATCCTTTACCCCTACCTACAGTATACTGCTGTTACTGTCTATTATCTATCCTTTACCCCTACCTACAGTATACTGCTGTTACTGTCTATTATCTATCCTTTACCCCTACCTACAGTATACTGCTGTTACTGTCTATTATCTATCCTATTATTATCCTTTACCCCTACCTACAGTATACTGCTGTTACTGTCTATTATCTATCCTTTACCCCTACCTACAGTATACTGCTGTTACTGTCTATTATCTATCCTTTACCCCTACCTACATTATACTGCTGTTACTGTCTATTATCTATCATTTACCCCTACCTACAGTATACTGCTGTTACTGTCTATTATCTATCCTTTACCCCTACCTACAGTATACTGCTGTTACTGTCTATTATCTATCCTTTACCCCTACCTACAGTATACTGCTGTTACTGTCTATTATCTATCCTTTACCCCTACCTACAGTATACTGCTGTTACTGTCTATTATCTATCCTTTACCCCTACCTACAGTATACTGCTGTTACTGTCTATTATCTATGCTTAACCCCTACCTACAGTATACTGCTGTTACTGTCTATTATCTATCCTTTACCCCTACCTACAGTATACTGCTGTTATTGTATAGTCACTTTACCCCTACCTACAGTATACTGCTGTTACTGTCTATTATCTATCCTTTACCCCTACCTACAGTATACTGCTGTTACTGTCTATTATCTATCCTTTACCCCTATCTACAGTATACTGCTGTTACTGTCTATTATCTATCCTTTACCCCTACCTACAGTATACTGCTGTTATTGTATAGTCACTTTACCCCTACCTACAGTATACTGCTGTTACTGTCTATTATCTATCCTTTACCCCTACCTACAGTATACTGCTGTTACTGTCTATTATCTATCCTTTACCCCTATCTACAGTATACTGCTGTTACTGTCTAGTCACTTTACCCCTGACTACAGTATACTGCTGTTACTGTATAGTCACTTTACCCCTACCTACAGTATACTGCTGTTACTGTCTATTATCTATCTTTACCCCTACCTACAGTATACTGCTGTTACTGTCTAGTCACTTTACCCCTGACTACAGTATACTGCTGTTACTGTCTATTATCTATCCTTTACCCCTACCTACAGTATACTGCTGTTACTGTCTATTATCTATCCTTTACCCCTACCTACAGTATACTGCTGTTACTGTCTATTATCTATCCTTTACCCCTACCTACAGTATACTGCTGTTACTGTCTATTATCTATCCTTTACCCCTACCTACAGTATACTGCTGTTACTGTCTATTATCTATCCTTTACCCCTACCTACAGTATACTGCTGTTACTGTCTATTATCTATCCTTTACCCCTACCTACAGTATACTGCTGTTACTGTCTATTATCTATCCTCTCCTCTCCTCTCCTCTCCTCTCCTCTCCTCTCCTCTCCTCTCCTCTCCTCTCCTCTCCTCTCCTCTCCTCTCCTCTCCTCTCCTCTCCTCTCCTCTCCTCTCCTCTCCTCTCCTCTCCTCTCCTCTCCTCTCCGCGTCTCTCTGTTATCTATGATGCAGCTCTTGCGATGGTCTGGCCTGGTCGTACGCTGCTTCCCTCCCGCCGAAATCCCCCCTAACACACTTCCTCATTACGGGTGATAGGGTTGCCATGGTGAGCGATGCTGTGTGGCCGCAGTAATGGTCTTTGGAACAGACAATGTAGTCAAGGCTGCTGCCACTCCTGGCTCCTGGAGGAGGGATGGTGGGGTATTTGGTCCCAAGAGATTAACTCTAAAGCCTGGTGAAAAATTAAACACACACAGATGACATTGTAATTACTCTTTGACAGAAAACCGAATAACCTCAAAGAGGTTTCTAAGCTTGTTAGCAACCACACGTCCAAGAAAGTAGAGGGAAGAAGAGTGGGAGAGGGAGAGAGGGAGAAATGAGAGTGATAGGAGGGAGAGAGAGAGATGCTCAACACGCTCTGCTCACACCAACTGTCTGAGACACTATGGAACACGAGACACTATGGACAACAACAACACGAGACACTATGAAACACACAGCTTTTATTATCTCATCCTGGAATATACAAAGCCTGAGGTCATCTGTCTTTGACCTAAAGAGCAGGAACCCAGACTTCACCAAGGAAATCGGAAATACAGACATTGTCATCCTAAAATAAACCTGGTATAGAGGAGACGGACCCACTGGTTGTCCTCTAGGTTACAGAGAGCTGGTAGTCCCATCCACCACACTATCAGGTGGGTGGTATAGAGGAGATGGACCCACTGGTTGCCCTCTAGGTTACAGAGAGCTGGTAGTCCCATCCACTACACTACCAGGTGGGTGGTATAGAGGAGATGGACCCACTGGTTGTCCTCTAGGTTACAGAGAGCTGGTAGTCCCATCCACCAAACTACCAGTTGGGTGGTATAGAGGAGACGGACCTACTGGTTGTCCTCTAGGTTACAGAGAACTGGTAGTCCCATCCACCACACTACCAGGTGGGTGGTATAGAGGAGACGGACCTACTGGTTGTCCTCTAGGTTACAGAGAGCTGGTAGTCCCATCCACCAAACTACCAGGTGGGTGGTATAGAGGAGACGGACCTACTGGTTGTCCTCTAGGTTACAGAGAGCTGGTAGTCCCATCCACCACACTACCAGGTGTGTGGTATAGAGGAGATGGACCCACTGGTTGTCCTCTAGTTTACAGAGAGCTGGTAGTCCCATTCACCACACTACCAGGTGTGAAACAGGGAAGAGACTCAGGGGGTATGCTAATTTGGTGTAGGTCAAACCTAACCCACTCTGTTAAATTAATCAAAACAGGATCATTTTACATTTGGCTAGAAATTAAGAAGGAAGTTATCTCAACAGAGAACAATGTCCTCCTGTGTTCTACCTATATCCCCGCACTAGAATCCCCATACTTTAATGAAGACATCTTCTCCATCCTGGAGGGGGAAATCAATCATTTCCAGGCCCAGGGACATGTACTAGTCTGTGGCGAGCTAAATGCCAGAACCGGACAAGAACCCAACACCCTGAGCACACAGGGGGACAAACACCTACCTGGAAGTGACAGCATTTCCTCCTCCAAATTCCCCCCTAGTCGCAACTATATCAAAACAAACAACACAAACGGGTCACAACTCCTGCAGCTCTGTTGCATGATGGGTATGTACATTGTTAATGGTAGGGCTTCGAGGGGACACGTATGGTAGGTACACCTATAGTTTATCCATGGTCAGTAGTACTGTAGACTACTTTATCACTGACCTCAACCCAGAGTCTCTCAGAGAGTTCACAGTCAGCCCTCTGACACCCCTATCAGATCACAGCTAAATCACACTCTACTTGAACAGAGCAATTGTCATCCAAGCCAAAGGAACTGTGTTACGACTTCCTTGTTCGGGTGGTGTTCGGCGGTCGGCGCCGCCGGTCTTCTAGCCATCGTCGATCCACTTTTCATTTTCCATTTGTTTTCTCTCGTCTTCCCACACATTTGGTTTCAATCCCATCTATTTCATGTTGTGTATTTAACCCTCTGTTCCCCACAGAGAGAGAATTGTTTATTGTAAGTGCTTGTGCACGTTATGTCTGGCGTTATGTCTGGCGTTATGTCTGGCGTTATGTCTGGCGTTATGTCTGGCGTTATGTCTGGCGTTATGTCTGGCGTTTGTCTGGCGTTATGTCTGGCGTTATGTCTGGCGTTATGTCTGGCGTTTTGTCTGGCGTTTTGTCTGGCGTTATGTCTGGCGTTTTTTGTCTGGCGTCTTTTGTCTGGCGTTTGTCTGGCGTTATGTCTGGCGTTATGTCTGGCGTTATGTCTGGCGTTTTTGTCTGGCGTTTTTGTCTGGCGTTATGTCTGGCGTTTTGTCTGGCGTTTTGTCTGGTTTTGTCTTTTGTCTGGCGTTATGTCTGGCGTTATGTCTGGCGTTATGTCTGGCGTTTGTCTGGCGTTATGTCTGGCGTTATGTCTGGCGTTATGTCTGGCGTTATGTCTGGCGTTATGTCTGGCGTTATGTCTGGCGTTATGTCTGGCGTTATGTCTGGCGTTATGTCTGGCGTTTTGTCTGGCGTTTGTCTGGCGTTATGTCTGGCGTTATGTCTGGCGTTATGTCTGGCGTTTTGTCTGGCGTTATGTCTGGCGTTATGTCTGGCGTTTTGTCTGGCGTTATGTCTGGCGTTATGTCTGGCGTTATGTCTGGCGTTTTGTCTGGCGTTATGTCTGGCGTTATGTCTGGCGTTATGTCTGGCGTTATGTCTGGCGTTATGTCTGGCGTTATGTCTGGCGTTATGTCTGGCGTTATGTCTGGCGTTATGTCTGGCGTTTTGTACCTAATTGTATTGATTGTTTCTGTTTACGGGGATTTTTGTTATTACAATACGCCGTTGTAAACAAAGTTTTTGCGTCTGACTTCTGAACTGGTGCCACCCCTTACAAACTGAATAATAGTAAGACATGCTTTAGATGGAAGGAATGTAGTGTGGAAGCCCAAAAAAATATTAGCGAACAACAAATAAACAATAAATGTTTCACTGTAGGTGTTAACTTGGCAGTAGACAGCCTAAGCATTCAATTTGACATCTCAGCTCTAAATAAAAACATTTCAAGCTGACAACCTCTGAAAATTAACAGACTCAGTGTGTCACGACTTCCGCCGAGGTTGGCTCTCCTGCCCGTTCGGGCGGTGCTCGGCGGTCGTCGTCACCGTCCTACTAGCCACTACCGATCCCTTTTCGTGTATCTGTTGGTTTTGTCTGATTGGTTTCACCTGTGTGTTAGTTAATTAGTATCTGTATATAATGTAGGTTGTCCCGCCCTTGTTTTGTGCGGGATTGTTTATTTTGTCATTCGTTTCGTCTGTCGGTGTTTTTGTGTTTATTATTCTCCGGTTAGTCTGTTATCCTGTTTTGGATAAATTCACCCTGTGTGTATTTGGGTTGACCGTGTTTATTTTGTTCACTGAAGAATAAACTTTATATCGCTATTTGCTCTCTGCGCCTGATTCCACCCACCTTGATTAGACGTGACACAGTGAGCATTGCCTTGCTGTTGAGAGAGGCTTCCTTAGGCAGACCTGGCTCTCAAGAGAAGACAGGCTGTGTGCACACTGGCCACAAAATGAGGTGGAAACTGAGCTGCACTTCCTAACCTCCTGCCCAATGTATGACCATATTAGAGACACATATTTCCTCAGATTACACAGACCCACAGAGAATTAGAAAACAAATCCAATGTTTATAAACTTCTATATCTACTGGGTGAAATATCACAGTGTATCATCACAGCAGGAAGATGTGTGACCTGTTGCCACAACTAAAGGGCAACCAGTGAAGAACAAACACCATATTTACGTTCAATTGTTTTCCATTTTGTACTTGAACTCTTTTCACACTGTATGAAGACTCAATTTCACATGTGACATGTCTCTATTCCTTTTAAACGTGTGTTATTGTAATGCTTACTGTTTATTATCCATGCCAGAGAGAGAGCGAGAGAGAGAGAGACAGAGAAAAGAGAGAGAGAGAGAGAGAGAGAGAGAGAGAGAGAGAGAGAGAGAGAGAGAGAGAGAGAGAGAGAGAGAGAGAGAGAGAGAGAGAGAGAGACAGAGAGAGACAGAGAGAGAGAGAGAGAGAGAGAGACAGAGAGAGAGAGAGAGAGAGAGAGAGAGAGAGAGAGAGAGAGAGAGAGACCTACAACAAATCTGTTTCATGAAAAGCTATGGGCAAAATTCAACCACATCTATGCTAACCTGAAAACCAGTCTTTATAGCTAACATTCCACTCCTTGTCATTGCCAAAGAGACTGGCCTTTTTTCCATCGTCAGATATAAACATTCTATCAATAACGGGATTCGGTGGAACAGACTCCGCCGTAAAACCGGCTGCATAATGCATGTTGAGATTGCCGAAAGGCCAGTCTATTTGACATTGAGGCAGAGTGGCAAGGAGGGAAACGTTAGAAGACTGGTACCCAGACTACGTATACGCAGAACACTAAAGCAAATGCCCGATGCAATTACACATTACAATTTATTAGTGCATGTTTATACCCATAACGACGCTTATCTCATACTGTAGGAAATATCACATCATCTCATACTGTAGGAAACACCACTTCACCTCATACTGTAAATAACACCACTTCACCTCATACTGCAGGAAACACCACTTCACCTCATACAGTAGGAAACACCACTTCACCTCATACTGTAGGAAACACCACTTCACCTCATACTGTAGGACACACCACTTCACCTCATACTGTAGGAAACACCACTTCACCTCATACTGTAGGAAACACCACTTCACCTCATACTGTAGGAAACACCACTTCACCTCATACTGCAGGAAACACCACTTCACCTCATACTGCAGGAAACACCACTTCACCTCATACTGTAGGAAACACCACTTCACCTCATACTGCAGGAAACACCACTTCACCTCATACTGCAGGAAATATCACATCATCTCATACTGCAGGAAACACCACTTCACCTCATACTGTAGGAAACACCACTTCACCTCATACTGCAGGAAACACCACTTCACCTCATACAGTAAATAACACCACTTCACCTCATACTGTAAATAACACCACTTCACCTCATACTGCAGGAAACACCACTTCACCTCATACAGTAGGAAACACCACTTCACCTCATACTGCAGGAAACACCACTTCACCTCATACAGTAGGAAACACCACTTCACCTCATACTGTAGGAAACACCACTTCACCTCATAGTGCAGGAAACACCACTTCACCTCATACAGTAAATAACACCACTTCACCTCATACTGTAAATAACACCACTTCACCTCATACTGCAGGAAACACCACATCACCTCATACTGTAAATAACACCACTTCACCTCATACTGCAGGAAACACCACTTCACCTCATACTGTAGGAAACACCACTTCACCTCATACTGCAGGAAACACCACTTCACCTCATACAGTAAATAACACCACTTCACCTCATACTGTAAATAACACCACTTCACCTCATACTGCAGTAAACACCACTTCACCTCATACTGCAGGAAACACCACTTCACCTCATACTGCAGGAAACACAACTTCAGCACTCTGTATCTCTGTGTATCTTCTACTGACATGAATATATAGTTGACCTATCCTGCCGTGGTTGCATCCTAATGTCAGGGCCCACAGGGATCTGGTCACCTTGTAGAAAATAAGGTATATTTTGGAACGAACACTGTACCTTAGACGATGACTTTACATGGCATGTATATATTTGACAGGCATATAATTTCATATCTCAAGCGATGACTCAACACATCTAGTTATTTACATTCAATTTAATTTACTGAAGCTATTTAGAATGATGTGTAATACTCTCTAGTCACGGCCAAATGTCCGACCACACCAGAGTCAATCTCTTATCTGGCGGGTGTCTATGGACCAGACTCTCTATGAGCCAGACAGCATATCTCTGTCTACATCACCCATCCTTCCTTCCCATAATGCTGACAGCACAGCGGAAGGGGACAGAAAGGCAGACGGGCAGACCCATGTACGTACAAAACTCTCTGAATAAGTTGTTGTCCAAAAATAGTGTCTCTCCAGGTTTATCTCAATGGACTCAACAGATCTTTCTACTTTTAAAGTAAATGCTCACCCCCCCCCCTTCATAGACAGAGGACCAGGCATGGCTCAGAAATCAATGGACTGTGACTTTGGGATTCTTTGGGGGGAATGATTCGATAAAGTTGTACTCAGGATTTTCTTTATCCTTCTCTCGTCAGGCTGGACAACCAAGTCATTGGAGGAAAAGTCTAATGATGGGAATAATATTTGTGAACCCGGGGCAAAGTTATCACCAATTTTCATTTTTATTGAAGACATTTTCTTCATTCAAGACATCCCCTGTTTTTCAGTTCTTGTTATTCAACGCATCACTGTTTTTCATTTTTAATTATTCAACGCCTCATTTCATTTAGTATTTTATTCCATTCACCTGCTCCTTGTATCAAACGATGAGTCTCAGAGACCCTGACGACGGGATCTGAACCGATCAGCAGGACTTTAGTCTTTAGACTTTAGTCCACAGAACATCACTGAGCTGGGATCATTTCAACAGGAGTTCCTCTATAAGATTCCTATAGCAGCCTAATATATATATTATATATGTAATATATTCCCCTGGTCCCTCAGGACCCTACCGCCTAGCTCTTTAGCATTGCAGATATAAAGGCAAATATATGAGACGTCTCCGTGACTCTCAATACACTAGGCAGAAACTCGCTAGCAGCAGACGATTTTTTATGCGCACAAACACACAGACACACGCACGCACGCAGGCACGCACACACACACACACACACACACACACACACACACACACACACACACACACACACACACACACACACACACACACACACACACACACACACACACACACACACACACACACACACACACACACACACAAAACATCACACACACACACAAAACATCACACACAACACACACAAACACACACACAAAGCCTATTTGCATAGCATGCATCTGCCTTCCTGTCTGCAGTAAAAGGGATTCAATGATGGGCTCAATTGACTCTAATATACCAGTGTAGCTGTGTACAAATGGAAATTGTGGCTGCAATTTGTTGGAGGGGATCTCGCCCGGCCGCTGTGTGAGACACTGTGGTGACAAACTGGAGACTAGAGGGGAGGCAGGTAGACTAGAGGGGTGGCAGGTAGACTAGAGGGGTGGCAGGTAGACTAGAGGGGTGGCAGGTAGACTAGAGGGGCGGCAGGTAGACTAGAGTGGAGGCAGGTAGACTAGCCACCCCTCTAGGTCAGGCAGGCAAGGTCAGGGTCAGGCAGAGTGGTAATGCAGGCAGGGTCAGGCAGGCAAGGTCAGGGTCAGGCAGGAAGGGTCAGGGTCAGGCAGGCAGGGTCAGGGTCAGGGTCAGGCAGGCAGGCAGGGTCAGGGTCAGGGTCAGGGTCAGGGTCAGGCAGGCAGGGTCAGGGTCAGGGTCAGGCAGGCAGGGTCAGGGTCAGGCTGGCAGGGTCAGGGTCAGGCAGGCAGGGTCAGGGTCAGGCAGGCAGGGTCAGGGTCAGGCAGAGTGTTCATGCAGGCAGGGTCAGGGTCAGGCAGAGTGGTCATGCAGGCAGGGTCAGGGTCAGGCAGGCAGGGTCAGGGTCAGGCAGAGTGGTCATGCAGGCAGGGTCAGGGTCAGGCAGAGTGGTCATGCAGGCAGGGTCAGGGTCAGGCAGGCAGGGTCAGGGTCAGGCAGAGTGGTCATGCAGGCAGGGTCAGGGTCAGGCAGGCAGAGTCAGGGTCAGGCAGAGTGGTCATGCAGGCAGGGTCAGGCAGGCAAGGTCAGGGTCAGGCAGGCAGGGTCAGGGTCAGGTAGAGTGGTCATGCAGGCAGGGTCAGGCAGGCAGGGTCAGAGTCAGGCAGGCAGGGTCAGGGTCAGGCAGAGTGTTCATGCAGGCAGGGTCAGGCAGGCAGGGTCAGGGTCAGGCAGGCAGGGTCAGGGTCAGGCAGGCAGGGTCAGGGTCAGGCAGAGTGTTCATGCAGGCAGGGTCAGGGTCAGGCAGAGTGGTCATGCAGGCAGGGTCAGGGTCAGGCAGGCAGGGTCAGGGTCAGGCAGAGTGGTCATGCAGGCAGGGTCAGGGTCAGGCAGAGTGGTCATGCAGGCAGGGTCAGGGTCAGGCAGGCAGGGTCAGGGTCAGGCAGAGTGGTCATGCAGGCAGGGTCAGGGTCAGGCAGGCAGAGTCAGGGTCAGGCAGAGTGGTCATGCAGGCAGGGTCAGGCAGGCAAGGTCAGGGTCAGGCAGGCAGGGTCAGGGTCAGGTAGAGTGGTCATGCAGGCAGGGTCAGGCAGGCAGGGTCAGAGTCAGGCAGGTGAGCTCAGAGTCAGGCAGGTGAGCTCAGAGTCAGGATAGGCAAGGGTCAAAACCAGGAGGGCGAGAAAAAGACGGGAAAATCAGGAGCTGAGAACAAAATACTGGCTGACTTGACAAACAAGACGAACTGGCTACGGACAAACAGAGAACACAGGTATAAATACACCGGGGATAATGGGGAAGATGGAAGACAACTGGAGGGGGTGGATACAATCACAAGGACACAGTGAAACAGTTCAGGATGTGACAGTACCCCCCCTCCCCTCTAGGGGCGTCACCTGGCATCCTACCTTGAACCAGGGTGTCAGCATTGAAAATCCACGATTAGGCCTGGGTCCAGGATGTCCCTAGCTGGGACCCAGCACCTCTCCTCCGGGCCGTAACCCTACCAGTCAACCAGGTACTGGACCCCCTGCCCCGAGGTCGAACCCTCAGGAGAAGCCTCACTGTGTGTAATAGACAGTGTAACTGGCTTCAATGTCCAGAGTTCAGTTTGAGGGCGCTACAACATACAATGACATTCTAGACAATTCTTTGCTTCCAACTTTGTGGCAACAGTTTGGGGAAGGTAATTTTCCTGTTTCAGCATGACAATGCCCCTGTGCACAAAGCGAGATCAATACAGAAATGGTTTGTCGAGATCGGTGTGGAAGCACATGACTGGCCTGCACAGAGACCTGACCTCAACCCCATCGAACACCTTTGGGATGAATTGGAAAGCCGACTACAAGCCAAGGTCTAATCGCCCAACATCAATTCCCGACCTCACTAATGCTCTTGTGGCTGAATGGAAGCAAGTCCCTGCAGCAATATACCATCATCTAGTGGAACGCCTTCCCAGAAGAGTGGAGGCTGTTATAGCAGCAATGTTCCAACATCTAGTGGAAAGCCTTTCCAGAAGAGTTGAGGTTGTTATAGCAGCAATGTTCCAACATCTAGTGGAAAGCCTTCCCAGAAGTGGAAGCTGTTATAGCAGCAATGTTCCAACATCTAGTGGAAAGCCTTCCCAGAAGAGTGGAGGCTGTTATAGCAGCAATGTTCCAACATCTAGTGGAAAGCCTTCCCAGAAGAGTGGAGGCTGTTATAGCAGCAATGTTCCAACATCTAGTGGAAAGCCTTCCCAGAAGAGTGGAGGCTGTTATAGCAGCAATGTTCCAACATCTAGTGGAAAGCCTTCCCAGAAGAGTGGAGGCTGTTATAGCAGCAATGTTCCAACATCTAGTGGAAAGCCTTCCCAGAAGAGTGGAGGCTGTTATAGCAGCAATGTTCCAACATCTAGTGGAAAGCCTTCCCAGAAGAGTGGAGGCTGTTATAGCAGCAATGTTCCAACATCTAGTGGAAAGCCTTCCCAGAAGAGTGGAGGCTGTTATAGCAGCAACGGGGAGAGGGGGGGGGACGACCAACTCCATATGAATGATTTTGGAATGAGATATTCAACGAGCATTTGATAATGTAATGTACATACGTTGTTTATGAGTTCAGAACACTGACAATTATCTGTTTGAAACAAAACAACTCTCCAAGTTCAACCAGAGTTATATGTTCTCCAGACATAGAGAAACCATAGATTTTTTTTTTAAATACATATGTTTTGATAACAATATATTTAAATGTGGAATGCCCAAGTTAATAATTTAGGCTATTTCAGACAAAATGTGACTTCAAATTAAATGTATTTACCATAAGACAATATTTTACATCAAAGCTCTCGGTTCATGCTGATGAGATGTTAACATAATTTCACAGTTTAAAAAAAAAAGAAAATCTACCATTGAAAGAAAATAATTTTAGATTCCTTCAAATAAAATAAACAAGATATTATTTTAATCAGAAGCCTATTACCCTTATTTCTGAAGGATAATACAGTTTGTTTTCCTCATTTGAATATATGCCAACAGGGTTAACTTGCTGTAATATTAGGACATTACTGATTAACTTGCTGTAATTTTAGGACATTACTGATTAACTTGCTGTAATTTTAGGACATTACTGATTAACTTGCTGTAATTTTAGGACATTACTGATTAACTTGCTGTAATTCTAGGACATTACTGATTAACTTGCTGTAATTTTAGGACATTACTGATTAACTTGCTGTAATTTTAGGACATTACTGATTAACTTGCTGTAATTTTAGGACATTACTGATTAACTTGCTGTAATTTTAGGACATTACTGATTAACTTGCTGTAATTCTAGGACATTACTGATTAACTTGCTGTAATTTTAGGACATTACTGATTAACTTGCTGTAATATTAGGACATTACTGATTAACTTGCTGTAATTCTAGGACATTACTGATTAACTTGCTGTAATTTTAGGACATTACTGATTAACTTGCTGTAATTTTAGGACATTACTGATTAACTTGCTGTAATTGTAGGACATTACTGATTAACTTGCTGTAATTTTAGGACATTACTGTAATATTAGGAAATTACTGTTTAACTTGCTGTAATTTTAGGACATTACTGTAATTTTAGGACATTTCTGTTTAACTTGCTGAAATTTTAGGACATTACTGTAATTTTAGCACATTACTGTCTAACTTGCTGTAATATTAGGACATTACTGTAATATTATGACATTACTGTTTAACTTGCTGTAATTTTAGGACATTAGTCCACTTACATTGTCATCTGTTAGGAGCTGTGTTCACCCTAACCTCTTTCTCTCTTCCCTCTCTCCCTCCCTCTTTCCCTCCCTCACTTCTTACCTCTCTCCTTCCCCCCTCTCTCCCTCCTCCCCTTCCCACTCTCCCTCCATCTCTTCTTACCTCTCTCCTCCCCTTCCCTCTCTCCATCCTCCCCTTCCCACTCTCCCTCCCTCACTTCTTACCTCTCTCCTCCCCTTCCCTCTCTCCATCCTCCCCTTCCCACTCTCCCTCCATCACTTCTTACCTCTCTCCTCCCCTTCCCTCTCTCCCTCCTCCCCTTCCCACTCTCCCTCCCTCACTTCTTACCTCTCTCCTTCCCTCCCTCTCTCCCTCCCCCCTTCCCCTCTCCCTCCCTCACTTCTTACCTCTCTCCTTCCCTCCCTCCCTCCCCCCCTCCCTCCCTCCGTCCCTCTCTCCGCTGGACAGTACTGGAGTGGTGTTTACAGGCACAACTAGTCAAGGACTGCTGGATTTGGAAAGTATTACGAGCAGAGAGGCAGAAAATCAAATGGTGTGTTGTCGGTGCGATGAGAGACAGATCAGGGTTGAAGGCTACATGACTGGAACAACACATTAGGAGACAGTCACTTTGAGTTTGGACTTTATTACCCCATCGTGTCTGTGTGTGTGTGTGTGTGTGTGTGTGTGTGTGTGTGTGTGTGTGTGTGTGTGTGTGTGTGTGTGTGTGTGTGTGTGTGTGTGTGTGTGTGTGTGTGTGTGTGTGTGTGTGTGTGTGTGTGTGTGTGTGTGTGTGTGTGTGTGTGTGTGTGTGTGGTCTAACTGGCCTGAAATCAGGGTGATGTGTAGTGGGAGACTGCTATGTTAGAAAGAATAAAATGGCACCCTATTCCCTATATAGGAGCAGGGCCCTATTCCCTATATAGGAGCAGGGCCCTATTCCCTATATAGGAGCAGGGCCCTATTCCCTATATAGGAGCAGGGCCCTATTCCCTATATAGGAGCAGGGCCCTATTCCCTATATAGGAGCAGGGCCCTATTCCCTATATAGGAGCAGGGCCCTATTCCCTATATAGGAGCAGGGCCCTATTCCCTATATAGGAGCAGGGCCCTATTCCCTATATAGGAGCAGGGCCCTATTCCCTATATAGGTGCAGGGCCCTATTCCCTATATAGATGCAGGGCCCTATTCCCTATATAGGAGCAGGGCCCTATTCCCTATATAGGAGCAGGGCCCTATTCCCTATATAGGTGCAGGGCCCTATTCCCTATATAGATGCAGGGCCCTATTCCCTATTTAGGTGCAGGGCCCTATTCCCTATATAGATGCAGGGCCCTATTCCCTATATAGATGCACTGGGTATTCCCTATATAGGTGCAGGGCCCTATTCCCTATATAGGTGCAGGGCCCTATTCCCTATATAGATGCAGGGCCCTATTCCCTATATATTGCACTGTGGTGGAGCAGGGCCTTTAGGTGAACAGTGATCCGAGTGTCATCTGTAACAGTCAGAGCGGTGTTTCAGAGCTGGAGGTATGACTTCATTGACATCCATGAGATTGAACTCATCTTCCCCAACCCCACATCCTGCTAAATTTACCCTACACACACACACACACACACACACACACACACACACACACACACACACACACACACACACACACACACACACACACACACACACACACACACACACACACACACACACACACACACACACACACCATAGTTGTAGGGTTGATATGGTAAAAGGCTGTCTCCTGTCAGTCAGCAGTCAGAATGATAATTCAAAGAGACAGCGTCTGTACATCATCTGACATGTGTCCCAAATGACACCGTATTCCCTATGTAGTGCACTACTTTAGACCAGGACCTATAGCCAAATGACACCGTATTCCCTATGTAGTGCACAACTTGTGACCAGGGGCCAATAGGTTTCTGGTCAAAAGTAGTGCACTATTTTAGTAGTTGACAGCGGTGCCATTTTGGAAGGCATCTCTGTAGCAGAGCAACAACCGACCCGACAGAGACATTCAGAGACTCTCTCCCCTCAACCAACCCGCTGGAAATGTCATCTCGACTGTACTATATAGGGAATAAATCAAATCAAATTTTATTTGTCACATACACATGGTTAGCAGGTGTTAGTGCGAGTGTAGCGAAATGCTTGTGCTTCTAGTTCCGACAATGCAGTGATAACCAACAAGTAATCTAACTAACAATTCCTAAACTACTGTCTTATACACAGTGTAAGGGGATAAATAATATGTACATAAAGATATATGAATGAGTGATGGTACAGAGCGGCATAGGCAAGATACAGTAGATGGTATCGAGTACAGTATATACATATGAGATGAGTATGTAAACAAAGTGGCATAGTTAAAGTGGCTAGTGATACATGTATTACATAAAGATGCAGTAGATGATATAGAGTACAGTATATACGTATACATATGAGATGAATAATGTAGGGAACATTATATTAGGTAGCATTGTTTAAAGTGACTAGTGATATATTTACATCATTTCCCATCAATTCCCATTATTAAAGTGGCTGGAGTTGAGTCAGTGTCAGTGTGTTGGCAGCAGCCACTCAATGTTAGTGGTGGCTGTTTAACAGTCTGATGGCCTTGAGATAGAAGCTGTTTTTCAGTCTCTCGGTCCCAGCTTTGATGCACCTGTACTGACCTCGCCTTCTGGATGATAGCGGGGTGAACAGGCAGTGGCTCAGGTGGTTGTTGTCCTTAATGATCTTTATGGCCTTCCTGTGACATCGGGTGGTGTAGGTGTCCTGGAGGGCAGGTAGTTTGCCCCCGGTGATGCGTTGTGCAGACCTCACTACCCTCTGGAGAGCCTTACGGTTGTGGGCAGAGCAGTTGCCGTACCATTTGGTGATAAAGCCCGACAGGATGCTCTCGATTGTGCATCTGTAGAAGTTTGTGAGTGCTTTTGGTGATAAGCCAAATTTCTTCAGCCTCCTGAGGTTGAAGAGGCACTGCTGCGCCTTCTTCACGATGCTGTCTGTGTGGGTGGACCAATTCAGTTTGTCTGTGATGTGTACACCGAGGAACTTAAAACTTACTACCCTCTCCACTACTGTTCCATCGATGTGGATAGAGGGGAGTTCGCTCTGCTGTTTCCTGAAGTCCACAATCATCTCCTTAGTTTTGTTGACGTTGAGTGTGAGGTTATTTTCCTGACACCACACTCCGAGGGTCCAATTTGGGACATGGTTGTGACTTTACGATGATGACAGAAGTCAATGAGGTTAACCCAGACAGAAGTCTCTGTGTCTTTGAGGTTAACCCAGACAGAAGTCTCTGTGTCTTTGAGGTTAACCCAGACAGAAGTCTCTGTGTCTTTGAGGTTAACCCAGACAGAAGTCTCTGTGTCTTTGAGGTTAACCCAGACAGAAGTCTCTGTGTCTTTGAGGTTAACCCAGACAGAAGTCTCTGTGTCTTTGAGGTTAACCCAGACAGAAGTCTCTGTGTCTTTGAGGTTAACCCAGACAGAAGTCTCTGTGTCTTTGAGGTTAACCCAGACAGAAGTCTCTGTGTCTTTGAGGTTAACCCAGACAGAAGTCTCTGTGTCTTTGAGGTTAACCCAGACAGAAGTCTCTGTGTCTTTGAGGTTAACCCAGACAGAAGTCTCTGTGTCTTTGAGGTTAACCCAGACAGAAGTCTCTGTGTCTTTGAGGTTAACCCAGACAGAAGTCTCTGTGTCTTTGAGGTTAACCCAGACAGAATTCTCTGTGTCTTTGAGGTTAACCCAGACAGAAGTCTTTGAGGTTAACCCAGACAGATGTCGCTGTGTCTTTGAGGTTAACCCAGACAGAATTCTCTGTGTCTTTGAGGTTAACCCAGACAGAATTCTCTGTGTCTTTGAGGTTAACCCAGACAGAAGTCTCTGTGTCTTTGAGGTTAACCCAGACAGAAGTCTCTGTGTCTTTGAGGTTAACCCAGACAGAAGTCTCTGTGTCTTTGAGGTTAACCCAGACAGAAGTCTCTGCGTCATGCTTCTCTATCTCATACATCTCTATTTCTTCTCTCAGATCCACACATCTTTAGCTCTTCTTTGTGTCTCTTCTTCTGAAGGTTTCATTATGCATCACTGTTGAGTATGCAGTCCCTCCACGTCCCAAAGAACACTGTATTATATACTGTACTACTTTTGACCACAGTCCTATGGGCCCTGGAACCAAGTAGAGCACTACAACCATTTGCAATGCAGCCCAAGGGAGATCTCCCCAGCAGGAGCTGAACTGTAGCCTCCATCAGAGAAATAAATGTTTGCAGCATCTTCAACCTCTGGGGTCCTTTACTAATCCTATCTGAATAGAGGAGTGGGATGAAGAGAATCTCAATCCCATGTCGAACACAACCAATTAGGGAACTGATACAGATGCCTCACCTCACCGGAACAGTAGCCTCAGCACATCAAGCCACTTCGCAATCTCAAGCTCAGCCAATCACATTGATAAGACTAACTAAGGCTCTGTCTGTCTGTCTGTCTGTCTGTCTGTCTGTCTGTCTGTCTGTCTGTCTGTCTGTCTGTCTGTCTGTCTGTCTGTCTGTCTGTCTGTCTGTCTGTCTGTCTGTCTGTCTGTCTGTCTGTCTGTCTGTCTGTCTGTCTGTCTGTCTGTCTGTCTGTCTGTCTGTCTGTCTGTCTGTCTGTCTGTCTGTCTGTCTGTCTGTCTGTCTGTCTGTCTGTCTGTCTGTCTGTCTAAACCTGTATTTAAACCTGCCAGGTGTGTCTCTAAACCTTCCAGGTGTAACTCTTACCCTTAGTATTCATAACACAGTCATGAATCAGATCAGATCAAACTTTTCCAGCTCAACTCCAAATTGCCATGAGGAAATGAAATACACACCTTGGAGTAGGTAGAGCAGGAGGTGAGGAGAACAGAAGAGGTAAGGAGGTGACGATAGGAAGTGAGGAGTAGGGGAGGACTAGAGGAGGTAAGGAGAGGAGGTGAGGAGGTGAGGAGGACTGGAGGTGTAGAGGAGGTGAGGAGAGGAGTTGGGGAGGACAAGGGGAGGAGAGGAGTTGAGGAGTATTGGAGAACTAGGGGAGGAGAGGAGGTGAGGAGAGGAGAGGAGGTGAGGAGAGGAGGAGGTGAGCAGGTGAGGAGTAGAGGAGGAGTGGAGGGTAGGAGAGGAGGTGAGGACTAGGGGAGGAGAGGAGGTGAGGACTAGGGGAGGAGAGGAGGTGAGGACTAGGGGAGGAGAGGAGGTGAGGAGAGGACGTGAGGAGTAGGGGAGGAGAGGAGGAGAGGAGGTGAGGAGAGGACGTGAGGAGTAGTGGAGGAGAGGAGGTGAGGAGAGGACGTGAGGAGTAGGGGAGGAGAGGAGGAGAGGAGGTGAGGTGAGGAGGTGAGGAGGTGAGGACTAGGGGAGGAGAGGAGGTGAGGACTAGGGGAGGAGAGGAGGTGAGGACTAGGGGAGGAGTTGAGGTGAGGAGAGGACGTGAGGAGTAGGGGAGGAGAGGAGGTGAGGTGAGGAGGTGAGGAGGTGTGGACTACGGGAGGAGGGGAGGAGAGGAGGTGAGGTGAGGAGGTGAGGAGGTGTGGACTACGGGAGGAGGGGAGGAGAGGAGGTGAGGTGAGGAGGTGTGGAGTTGGGGAAGACTAGGGGAGGAGAGGAGGAGGCAAGGAGAGGAGGAGAGGAATTGATGACGTGAGGATAGGGGAGGAGAGGAGGAGGGAAGGAGAGGAGGAGAGGAATTGATGACGTGAGGATAGGGGAGGAGAGGAGGAGGGAAGGAGAGGAGGAGAGGAATTGATGACGTGAGGAGTTGGGGAGGAGAGGAGGAGGTAATGAGAGGTAGAGAGGGGGTGAGGAGCTGAGAGGAAACACCAGTAATGTTATTGTTGTTGTCATCATTACGTTGTGTTGAGAGGCCAGGTGTCATAATGTCAACATGACACCTGTGTTCAGTCTGATCTGAGCCACTCAGCAGAGAACCAGTCTTCCCACTATAATTACCTTTACTAACAGTCTGTTTATTAACCAAGCTCATACTGCAATTATCTCCTTAATAGCTCCTTTAAAGACGTCAGCAGCGACCCACACAATGCCAGCTAGCGCTAACGGCTAACGGCTGTCATAACGCTGAGTTATATCCCCTTAATTAACGACACCGTTTGGAAAATCGGTTTTCATTATGAAGATGTGTAAGTGTGTGTTTTTTCCGGTTGTGATGATGACGTTGTCAGAGCCTTCCTGTTGTTTTCTCATTACCATCACTCCTCTGTCAGTCTGGAGGTTAATATGTCAACCTCATCTGGCTTCATTACGCCTCTGGTCAAAGGTAGTGCACTATGTAGGGGATAGGGTGCCATAGGGCTCTGGTAAAAGGTAGTGCTCCATCTAGGGAATAGGGTGCCATAGGGCTCTGGTCTAAAGTAGTGCACTACGTAGGGAATAGGGTGCCATAGGGCTCTGGTCTAAAGTAATGCACTACGTAGGGAATAGGGTGCCATAGGGCTCTGGTCTAAAGTAGTGCACTATGTAGGGAATAGGGTGCCATAGGGCTCTGGTCTAAAGTAGTGCACTATATAGGGCATAGGGCTCTGGTCTAAAGTATTGCCCTATATAGGTAATAGGGTGCCATAGGGCTCTGGTCTAAAGTAGTGCACTATATAGGGAATAGGGTGCCATAGGGCTCTGGTCTAAAGTAGTGCACTATATAGGGAATAGGGTGCCATAGGGCTCTGGTCTAAAGTAGTGCTCTATATAGGGAATAGGGCTCTGGTCTAAAGTAGTGCACTATGTAGGGAATAGGGTGCCATAGGGCTCTGGTCTAAAGTAGTGCTCTATATAGGGAATAGGGCTCTGGTCTAAAGTAGTGCTCTATCTATGGATTTGATTTGATTTGATTTGATTCGATTTGATTTGATATCTATGGAATAGGGTGCCATAGGGCTCTGGTCTAAAGAAGTGCTCTATATAGGGAATAGGGCTCTGGTCTAAAGTAGTGCCCTATATAGGTAATAGGGTGTCATAGGGCTCTGGTCTAAAGTAGTGCACTATGTAGGGAATAGGGTGCCATAGGGCTCTGGTCTAAAGTAGTGCACTATGTAGGGAATAGGGTGCCATAGGGCTCTGGTCTAAAGTAGTGCTCTATATAGGGAATAGGGTGCCATAGGGCTCTGGTCTAAAGTAGTGCTCTATACAGGGAATATGGCTCTGGTCTAAAGTAGTGCTCTATATAGGGAATAGGGCTCTGGTCTAAAGTATTGCCCTATATAGGTAATAGGGTGTCATAGGGCTCTGGTCTAAAGTAGTGCACTATCTAGGGAATAGGGTGCAATTTGGGACAGAGACTTTAACTGTCCAATCTCACTACTTTCCGTACATGTTAGAGACGACATGTGTGTGACCTGCGTATATGTGTGTGTGTGTCGTAACGGAAGACTGACAACGTTTTTCCGGTCTAATTTCCTCGTGCACTAAGGGAGATAATGAGGAGGAGGCTTGATTCATTAGCCTGATGGGAGAACATACCTTTCTCCCCGAGCAGGGCAGGCGGCCTCGTGACTTCAAACACTCTTATATCCAGGACCAGGAGGAGGGAGGAGGGAGGAGGGAGGAGGGAGGAGGGAGGAGGAAGTGGGAGAAGGAAGAGAGAAGATGGAGGAGGAGGGAGGGAAGAAGAGGAGGGAGGAGGAGGGAGGAGGAGGGAGGAGGAAGTGGGAGAAGGAAGAGAGAAGAGGGAGGAGGAAGAAGGAGGAGGAGGAGGGAGGAGGGAGGAGGAAGTGGGAGAAGGAAGAGAGAAGAGGGAGGAGGAGGGAAGAAGAGGAGGAGGAAGGAGGAGGAGGAGGGAGGAGGGAGGAGAAGGGAAGAAGAGGAGGAAGAAGGAGGAGGAGAAGGGAGGAGGAAGTGGGAGAAGGAAGAGAGAAGAGGGAGGAGGAGGGAAGAAGAGGAGGAAGAAGGAGGAGGGAGGAGGGAGGAGGAAGTGGGAGAAGGAAGAGAGAAGAGGGAGGAGGAGGGAAGAAGAGGAGGAAGAAGGAGGAGGAGGGAGGAGGGAGGAGGAAGAGGGAGAAGGGAGGAGGAAGAAGGAGGCGGGAGGAGGAAGAGGGAGGAGGAAGAGGGAGGAGGACGAGGGAGGAGGAAGTGGGAGAAGGGAGGAGGAAGAGGGAGGAGGGAGGAGGACGAGGGAGGAGGAAGAGGGAGGAGGAAGAGGGAGAAAGGAAAAGATAAGAGGAATGTGGACTAGGGAGAAGGAACTTCTCAACTGGCCTACCTGGTTAAATAAATATGCATTAAAAAAATATTAGTAAAAATTGTAAACCTATAGTTATATCAGTGTTATAACCCTATAGTTATATCAGTGTTATAACCCTATAGTTATATCAGTGTTATAACCCTATAGTTATATCAGTGTTATAACCCTATAGTTATATCAGTGTTATAACCCTATAGTTATATCAGTGTTATAACCCTATAGTTATATCAGTGTTATAACCCTATAGTTATATCAGTAGTGTTATAACCCTATAGTTATATCAGTGTTATAACCCTATAGTTATATCAGTGTTATAAACCTATAGTTATATCAGTGTTATAGCCCTATAGTTATATCAGTGTTATAACCCTATAGTTATATCAGTGTTATAACCCTATAGTTATATCAGTGTTATAACCCTATAGTTATATCAGTGTTATAACCCTATAGTTATATCAGTGTTATAACCCTATAGTTATATCAGCAGTGTTATAACCCTATAGTTATATCAGTGTTATAACCCTATAGTTATATCAGTGTTATAACCCTATAGTTATATCAGTGTTATAACCCTATAGTTATATCAGTGTTATAACCCTATAGTTATATCAGTGTTATAACCCTATAGTTATAGCAGTGTTATAACCCTATAGTTATATCAGTAGTGTTATAACCCTATAGTTATATCAGTGTTATAACCCTATAGTTATATCAGTGTTATAACCCTATAGTTATATCAGTGTTATAACCCTATAGTTATATCAGTGTTATAACCCTATAGTTATATCAGCAGTGTTATAACCCTATAGTTATATCAGTGTTATAACCCTATAGTTATATCAGTGTTATAACCCTATAGTTATATCAGTGTTATAACCCTATAGTTATATCAGCAGTGTTATAACCCTATAGTTATATCAGTGTTATAACCCTATAGTTATATCAGTGTTATAACCCTATAGTTATATCAGTGTTATAACCCTATAGTTATATCAGTGTTATAAACCTATAGTTATATCAATGTTATAACCCTATAGTTATATCAGTGTTATAACCCTATAGTTATATCAGTGTTATAACCCTATAGTTATATCAGTGTTATAACCCTATAGTTATGTCAGTGTTATAACCCTATAGTTATATCAGTGTTATAACCCTATAGTTATGTCATCAAATCATATCAAATGTATTTATATAGCCCTTCGTACATCAGCTGATATCTCAAAGGGCTGTACAGAAACCCAGCCTAAAACCCCAAACAGCAAGCAATGCAGGTGTAGAAGCACGGTGGCTAGGAAAAACTCCCTAGAAAGGCCAAAACCTAGGAAGAAACCTAGAGAGGAACCAGGCTATGAGGGGTGGCCAGTCCTCTTCTGGCTGTACTGGGTAGAGAGGAACCAGGCTATGTGGGGTGACCAGTCCTCTTCTGATTGTACTGGGTAGAGAGGAACCAGGCTATGAGGGGTGGCCAGTCCTCTTCTGGCTGTACTGGGTAGAGAGGAACCGGGCTATGAGGGGTGGCCAGTCCTCTTCTGGCTGTACTGGGTAGAGAGGAACCAGGCTATGATGGGTGGCCAGTCCTCTTCTGGCTTAACTGGGTAGAGAGGAACCAGGCTATGTGGGGTGACCAGTCCTCTTCTGATTGTACTGGGTAGAGAGGAACCAGGCTATGAGGGGTGGCCAGTCCTCTTCTGGCTGTACTGGGTAGAGAGGAACCAGGCTATGATGGGTGGCCAGTCCTCTTCTGGCTGTGCCGGGTGGAGATTTTCGGGAAAGGCATCCTGCTAGCGGGACACCTGTCGATAACATCCGGTGAAATTGGATGGAAATAATCGTAATATTAAACATTCATGAACGTACAAGTATCTGATATCATTTAATAGCGTATATTCTTCTTAATCTGACTGTGTTGTCTGATTTACAATAGGCTTTACAGCGAAAGCATACCATGCGATTGTTTGACGGCAACACACATCAACATATTTTTCAACCAGCACAAGCTTCATAACATCTCAAATAGTGATGAAACTTTTGAAAATCTTCCTCTGTTTGCAATCCCAAAGGGTCCCAGCTACAACATGAATCATAGTTTTGTTAGATAAAATCCTTCTTTATATCCCAAAAAGTCCTTCCGAGGGAGTTTTTCCCATCCACTCTGCTTCTACACCTGTATTTCCTGCTGTTTGTGGTTGTAGGCTGGGTTTCTGTACAACACTTTGTGACATCAGCTGATTTAAGAAGGGCTTTATAAATTTGATTTGATTGAGTGTTTTGAATACTGATGTTAACCTTTCTGGTTATAACCTTTTTCAGCAAGCCTCCAAAGGTGGTGGAGTGGCAGTCTTTACCAAGGAACACCTTCAGTGCTCGGTTGTCTCCACCAAGTCTGTCCTTGAACAATTTGATTTGTTGGTTTAATTTAACACTTTCAACTAAATCTTTGACTGTTGCTGGCTACCATTAGCACCGGCTTGTACCCTACCTGCCCTAAGGTCTCTCCTGTACCCTACCTGCCCTAAGGTCTCTCCTGTACCCTACCTGCCCTAAGGTCTCTCCTGTACCCTACCTGCCCTAAGGTCTCTCCTGTACCCTACCTGCCCTAAGGTCTCTCCTGTACCCTACCTGCCCTAAGGTCTCTCCTGTACCCTACCTGCCCTAAGGTCTCTCCTGTACCCTACCTGCCCTAAGGTCTCTCCTGTACCCTACCTGCCCTAAGGTCTCTCCTGTACCCTACCTGCCCTAAGGTCTCTCCTGTACCCTACCTGCCCTAAGGTCTCTCCTGTACCCTACCTGCCCTAAGGTCTCTCCTGTACCCTACCTGCCCTAAGGTCTCTCCTGTACCCTACCTGCCCTAAGGTCTCTCCTGTACCCTACCTGCCCTAAGGTCTCTCCTGTACCCTACCTGCCCTAAGGTCTCTCCTGTACCCTACCTGCCCTAAGGTCTCTCCTGTACCCTACCTGCCCTAAGGTCTCTCCTGTACCCTACCCCTAAGGTCTCTCCTGTACCCTACCTGCCCTAAGGTCTCTCCTGTACCCTACCTGCCCTAAGGTCTCTCCTGTACCCTACCTGCCCTAAGGTCTCTCCTGTACCCTACCTGCCCCAAGGTCTCTCCTGTACCCTACCTGCCCCAAGGTCTCTCCTGGCCACTTACACTAAGTCTGAATTCGTCCTGCGACCTAAACTGGTACATGATTA
The DNA here is from genome assembly GCF_021184085.1 of Oncorhynchus gorbuscha. Taxonomy (NCBI): domain Eukaryota; kingdom Metazoa; phylum Chordata; class Actinopteri; order Salmoniformes; family Salmonidae; genus Oncorhynchus; species Oncorhynchus gorbuscha. The sequence goes on along the minus strand of NC_060179.1, from coordinate 3,121,023 downwards.
AACCACCTGACAAAGTCCTAAAGCAATTAAATTTTTTAATATTTCTCAGATTATCACCAATCCCACAAACACCCAGAAAATGCTCTTCTCCTTGATGTTGTTGTGACGAATAATCCTGACCGGTCCTGTGTTTTCTGCAATGACCTTAGTGGTCACTGTTTTACAGTCTGTGTGTGTAATGGCTGCTCAGTGAAACCACCTGTCCTGATTTTTCAAAGACGCTTGCTAAAACATTTTAATGAGCAAGCCCTCCTTCATGACCTGGCCTCTGTAAAATGCTATATAATCAGCTTGATGCCCTCTGTTGAAGATGCTTGGACCTTCTTTTTTTGATATTCTCAGTGGTATCGTTAACAAACACGCCCCCATAAAGAAAATGAGAATTAAAAACAGGTTCAGCCCCTTGTTCAAACGTGATCTGGCAGAGTAACTCCACCTCAACATTTTAATTTGTTTACAGCAATCACTCGGCACACGCATACTCAGGCTGACTGTGTTGTGTTGCTACTATGTTGTGTTGATACCATGTTGTGTTGCTACCATGTTGTGTTGCTACCATGTTGTTGTCGCTACCATGTTGTGTTGCTACCATGTTGTGTTGCTACCATGTTGTTGTCGCTACCATGTTGTGTTGCTACCATGTTGTGTTGCTACCATGTTGTTGTCGCTACCATGTTGTTGTCATGTTGTGTTGCTACCATGTTGTGTTGCTACCATGTTGTTGTCATGTTGTGTTGCTACCATGTTGTGTTGCTACCATGTTGTTGTCATGTTGTGTTGCTACCATGTTGTGATTCTACCATGTTGTGTTGCTGCCTTGTTGTGATGCTACCATGTTGTGTTGCTACCATGTTGTGTTGCTACCATGTTGTTGTCATGTTGTGTTGCTACCATGTTGTGTTGCTACCATGTTGTGTTGCTACCATGTTGTTGTCATGTTGTGATGCTACCATGTTGTGCTGCTACCATGTTGTGTTGCTACCATGTTGTTGCCATGTTGTGATTCTACCATGTTGTGTTGCTACTCTGTTGTTTTGCTACCATGTTGTGTTGCTACCACGTTGTTGTCATGTTGTGCTGCTACCATGCTGTGTTGCTACCATGTTGTTGTCATGTTGTGTTGCTACCATGCTGTGTTGTCATGTGTTGCTGCCTTGCTATGTTGTTGTCTTAGGTCTCTCTTTATGTAGTGTTGTGTTGTCTCTCTTGTTGTGATGTGTGTTTTGTCCTATATTTACATTTTAAATCCCTGCATTAGTCCTTATGCCTTATGGTAGGCCTTCATTGTCAATAAGAATGTGTTCTTCACTGACTTGCCAAGTTAAATACAGGTTAAATATAGTACCAACACATAAATAAATAAGCACACTGGAAAGTCAGCTGTTAATTTGCTCACTGTGAAAAAGCAAGGTTCAGTATATTTATTTAAATACAAGTGTGTGTGTGTCTGCGCGTTTGGGTCTGTGTGCGCCTGTATGTCTGTGTGTGTGTGTGTGTATGTATGTGTGTGTGTGTGTGTGTGTGTGTGTGTGTGTGTGTGTGTGTGTGTGTGTGTGTGTGTGTGTGTGTGTGTGTGTGTGTGTGTGTGTGTGTGTGTGTGTGTGTGTGTGTGTGTGTGTGTGTGTGTGTGTGTGTGTGTGTGTGTGTGTGTAATATATTTCAATAGCAACGACAAGAACAACTGGAGAAAAATAAGCTGTTAAATGGAGTTTTCTTCGTTTCTTTCTGCTGAATTGTGGATAGTAAAAAAGAAAACCGATTAAAAACAGGCCTCCGACTGTCAATGTTATGAAAGCTGATTTCAAACTTCCGTCGTTTTCAGAAATATTTATAATCAAAAATACAGAATGAAAATTTCACTCTAAACCTAATCTCCATGTCTCTGTCTACCCCACAGAGGACACTGTATCTCTGTGTACCTTCGTCAGCCGGGGGGGGGGGGGGGACTTCATTTACCTCCTATATCTCTCTCCCTTTGGCAAAGATGCACTTCCAATACAAAATACCTTCTAAACATAATAAATTATGTGAAGCTGGGATGGAGGAGGAGGAGGAGGAGGCTGAATGCAATCTGTTGTTCAATACCCCCAGGAAGGAGGGTTCTCTCTCAATGAGAAAATTATTATTATTCACTACTTCCTCTGAGGAAAAAATAAATATAAATGGTTCCCAATGAGTCACTCCTCTCAGCCTTCCTACCTTCCCCCTTCCCCTTCCCCTTCCCCCTCCCTCCTCTCAGCCTACCTAACTTCCCCCTTCCCTTCCCCCCTCCACTCCTCTCAGTCTACCTGCCTTCCCCCTTCCCTTCCCACCTCCCTCCTCTCAGCCTACCTGCCTCCCCCTCCTCTCAGCCTTTCTGCCTTCAACTTCCCCCTCCCTCCTCTCAGCCTACCTGCCTTCCCCTTCCCCCTCCCTCCTCTCAGCCTACCTGCCTCCCCCCTCCTCTCAGCCTTTCTGCCTTCAACTTCCCCCTCCCTCCTCTCAGCCTACCTGCCTTCCCCTTCCCCCTCCCTCCTCTCAGCCTACCTGCCTCCCCCTCCTCTCAGTCTACCTGCCTTCCCCTTCCCCCCTTCACTCCTCTCAGCCTACCTGCCTTCCCCTTCCCCCTCCACTCCTCTCAGCCTACTTGCCTTCCCCCTCCCTCCTCCTAGCCTACCTGCCTCCCCCTCCTCTCAGCCTACCTGCCTTCCCCTTCCCCCTCCCTCCTCTCAGCCTACCTGCCTTCCCCCTTCCCTTCCCCCTCCCTCCTCTCAGCCTACCTGCCTTCCCCTTCCCCCTCCCTCCTCTCAGCCTACCTGCCTTCCCCTTCCCCCTCCACTCCTCTCAGCCTACCTGCCTCCCCCTCCACTCCTCTCAGAATAGATATGTGTAGATTACATAGAGATATATAGATGTGTAGATTACATAGAGATATATAGATATGTATAGATTACATATAGATATATAGATATGTGTAGATTACATAGAGATATATAGATATGTGTAGATTACATATAGATATGTGTAGATATGTGTAGATTACATAGAGATATATAGATATGTGTAGATTACATAGAGATATATAGATATGTGTAGATTACATATAGATATGTGTAGATTACATAGAGATGTATAGATATGTGTAGATTACATAGAGATATATAGATATGTGTAGATTACATAGAGATGTATAGATATGTGTAGATTACATAGAGATATATAGATATGTATAAATCTTTTTTGTGACAGGGGGCAGCATTTTCAGGTCCGGATGAAATGCATGCCCAAATTCAACTGCCTGCTACTCATCCTCAGAAGATAATATATACATATTATTAGTAGATTTGGATTGAAAACACTCTGAAGTTTCTAAAACTGTTTGAATCACGTCTGTGAGTATAACATAACTTATTTAGCAGGCGAAACCCAGAGGACAAACCATTCAGATTGTTTTTTTTTGGAGGTCACTCTCTTTTCAATCAAATTTAATTGGAAATCCAGATCTCTAAGGGACCTTCTTGCAGTTCCTATCGCTTCCACTGGATGTCATCAGTCTTTAGAAATTGGTTGAGGTTTTTCCTTTGTGTAATGAAGAAGGGTCACTTCAAGTGTACTGTTAGATAGAGGCGCGTGACCAGAAAGGTAGTGTCAGTTTGTTGTCTTCCTGTATTGAACACAGATCCTCCCATCTTCAATTTGATCAATTATTTACTTTAAAAAATACCTAAAGTTGTATTACAAAAGTAGTTTGAAATGCGTTGGCAAAGTTTACAGGTAACTTTTGAGATATTTTCTAGTCACGTTGCGCAAGTTGGAATCAGTGTTTTTCTGTTTAAATGGACATTTTGGATATATATCGACGGAATTAATCGAACAAAAGGACCATTTGTGATGTTTATGGGACATATTGGAGTGCCAACAAAAGAAGCTCGTCAAAGGTAAGGCATTAATTATATTTTCATTTTTGCGTTTTGTTTCGCACCTGCAGGTTTGAAAAATGTTTTCTCTCTTTTGTTTACGGAGGTGCTACTCTCAGATAATAGCATCGTTTGCTTTCCCCGAAAAGTATCTTTCAAATCTGACATGTTGGCTGGATTCACAACACGTGTAGCTTTAATTTGCACGTGTGATTTCATGAAAGTTTGGAAATGTAATTATCTCCAATTCTCTTTCTTTTTCTCTCTTTCTTTCTCTTTTTCTCTCTTTCTTACTCTCTCTCGGAGGACCTGAGCCCTAGGACCATGCCTCAGGACTACCTGGCGTGATGACTCCTGGCTGTCTCCAGTCCAACTCTCCGTGCTGCTGCTCTAGTTTCAACTGCTCTGCCTGCAGCTATGGAACCCTGACCTGTTCACCGGACGTGCTACCTGTCCCAGACCTGCTGTTTTCAACTCTCTAGAGACAGCAGGAGCGGTAGAGATGCTCTGAATGATCGGCTATGAAAAGACAACTGACATTTACTCCTGAGGTGCCGACCTGTTGCACCCTCGACAACTACTGTGATTATTATTATTGACCCTGATGGTCATCTATGAACATTTGAACATCTTGGCCATGTTCTGTTATAATCTCCACCCAGCACAGCCAGAAGAGGACTGGCAGCCCCTCATAGCCTGGTTCCTCACTAGGTTTCTTCCTAGGTAGAAATACAAGGTTATACCATCTGTTATGCAGGTGAGTGAGGACCCAAAAGCGACTTAACAGAAACAGAGTTTATTCACGTCCAAACAGAAAACGACAAATCCTGAATCCTTAACAGGAAATGTCCAAACGGGGAATAACAGAAATCCTCTAGTCTGTAGAGGGGAATAACAGGAGAAGCGGCCACAGACTGCAGGTCGCTTCGGGTAGGCGCAGGCCGTAGCTGACAGAGACACCTGCTCACACGCAGCATCTGATGAAGGCAAAAACACGACAGGACGGAACAAGTACACAGGCGAACAGCAAACATCAAACAAGGATCCGACAAGGACAGAAGCAGAAGAGGGATAGAGAGAGAGGAAAAGAAACCTAATAAGACCAGCAGGGGGAAACGAATAGAAGAGAAAGCACAGGGACAAGACATGACAATATATGACAAAACATGACACCATCTACAGAAAAGACAGAAATGCCAAAGGTGGAGGTGTTTCTGTTTATATTCAGAACCACATTCCTGTAAAGATTAGAGAGGATCTCATGTTAAATACTGTTGAAGTGATATGGCTACAGGTTCATCTGCCTCACCTAAAGCCCATTCTGGAGGGAAGCTGCTATAGACAGTCAGTATCTGGATAATGTTAAATAATGTTGTAGTAATATGGCTACAGGTTCATCTGCCTCACCTAAAGCCCATTCTGGTGGGAAGCTGCTATAGACAGTCAGTATCTGGATAATGTTAAATACTGTTGTAGTAATCTGGCTACAGGTTTATCTGCCTCCCCTAAAGCCCATTCTGGTGGGAAGCTCCTATAGACCACCAAGTGTTAACAGTCAGTATCTGGATAATGTTAAATACTGTTGTAGTAATCTGGCTACAGGTTTATCTGCCTCCCCTAAAGCCCATTCTGGTGGGAAGCTGCTATAGACAGTCAGTATCTGGATAATGTTAAATACTGTTGAAGTGATATGGCTACAGGTTTATCTGCCTCCCCTAAAGCCCATTCTGGTGGGAAGCTGCTATAGACAGTCAGTATCTGGATAATGTTAAATACTGTTGTAGTAATCTGGCTACAGGTTTATCTGCCTCCCCTAAAGCCCATTCTGGTGGGAAGCTGCTATAGACCACCAAGTGTTAACAGTCAGTATCTGGATAATGTTAAATACTGTTGTAGTAATCTGGCTACAGGTTTATCTGCCTCCCCTAAAGCCCATTCTGGTGGGAAGCTGCTATAGACCACCAAGTGCTAACAGTCAGTATCTGGGTAATATGTGTGAAATGCTTGATAATGTATGTGATATCAACAGAGCAGTATATTTTCTAGGTGATTTAAATATTGACTGGCTCTCTTCAAGCTGCCCAGTCAAGAAAAAGCTTGAAACTGTAACCAGTGTCTGCATCCTGGTTCAGGTTATCAGTCAACCTACCAGGGTAGTTACAAACAGCACAGGAATGAAATCATCAACGTGTATTGGTCCTAATATAGTGTATAAGAGGTCATACAATAAGTTTTGTAGTGATTCCTAGGTTGTTAATGTAAATAATATGTGTTGGTCTGTGGTGATGAAGAGCAACCAGATGAAACATTTACTCCTTATTGCAGTTACTAATGAGGCATTAAGAACATAA